>NC_056751.1:558660533-558695533 GCF_019279795.1 Protopterus annectens | reverse complement strand
ATGCCATAGAGAATCTGAAAGAAAATCAACTAGAAAAGGCAAGTAGAAAACAGTGATTGGGAAGAATTCTGCAGCTGTTCAGCAAAAAGCAGTTCAAACTTGTGTTTTGGTACAAGCAATGACTTCTAGTAATTTAGAAGAAAAAAATAAATCAAATGTACTCAGACGTGATTAAAATAAATGAAACATTGAAAGAAGATATCAACTCAAATAACAAAGGGCTGGAAAAAATAGATGAAACTTTACCTAGCTATTCATATGAACCAATTAAACTGCAAAATCAGAGGTTAAAATTAAGAAAAAAATGGTTAAGTTTGAGATTTCTCAAGAGCTGTTTCAAAAAATGGTAAAGTTAAAGCAAGCTTGAGATTTTCTTCTGTAGCAGAGAAACTGGAAGGAACAGACAATATTAATATTATGAAAGCACAGATAAGTAACTGGACTGGTATTCCACAACAGAATTTGTTAATTAAAAGGATACATTGAGTGTATGCTCCAAACCTGGCCACGAGAAAGGAGTAAAGATCTGTATTAGTAAAGATGCAATCATACCAGCAGAAAAAGTTGATACTAACAAAACTGTGGGCAGAAGAGAAAATGATTAAAACTGAAGACAGCATAGTATTTGCAAAAAATGATTATTCGCTGTATACCAAGTAGAAGAGAAGCAAATTTATCCCAGCAATTGGGGAATGTTGAGCTGCAGGTGTAAGATGCAAGCTCCTGTATCCAGCTGTCTTCAGAATATTTTTTCCTAGTGGATCAAATACATTTTTGATGCAGAACAGACTAAGGAAGAAATACAAAAGTTTATCCAACAAAAAGTGAACCATCAAACAGAATAGTTTTTACTGGCAAATACTTTCTATGAGCTTTATTGTCAAAACAATGAGAAGCATTGATGATCAATTACATGAACTGGATGGGTGTGACTTCCTATAATGGCAGTAATACTTTTCAAATGTGGGTTGATGGTGAAACGGAATGACAGAGAGAAGCAGTAATGCCCGAAAATGATCTGGGGACTGTAAACGATCAGTTACAAAAATTTGAGCATATTTTATTCCGATTCTGGAAGTTGCAACTAGAAAATAGTTACTTAAGAGAGTGTATCAGGACTGAGCAGATCCCAAAAGGACTTAGAATGTGAAAATGTCCAACTGGTTTGGTAAGGTATTCTGTTTTACATGTGGAACTGATTCACTTAGTTAACAGACATCGATGTGAATTATTGCAGTGTTTAATGAAGGACAACAGTAGGAAAATGAATGTATTACTGGAATCTATGCATAAGTTGGATGACAATATTCAGTCTGATTTATTGTTTAAAGTAAGAAAACAAGATTATTTTAGCATTTTTTTCTAAGATTGATGATGCAATTATTGAACTTAAAAACAAGAAAAATAGGAAATTAAATTGTGAGAAAAGGGACTATGACTTAGGTAAAGCATATCCCCCACCCTCTCTGGGACAGCAATGAATTAGTGTAGTGGAAATGTATCAGACACAGCAGACTAATGATTGTGATTTTGATAGGGTGGATGACAGGGCTGACCCTTTATAATATCCCCCCCCCCCCCCTCTGAGGAGGTTTGAGAAGCTGAAGAATCAGAGTGGGGAAGCATATTATAACGACCACGTACCAACCTACGCACATGAAGAGAAAGAGGGGGATTGGCAGGAGCTACAATCACAGCAGCAACAACTTGAACTTTTAGAAGTAGTTAATACTACCTCTTATGTTCGATAGCAAGGGTATGTTTGTCTTTGTCTATTCCCTCACTGCAGACTACACAGGATAGTTGCAGCCAAAGAGAAGCCAACTAGGGACAACTAAATGCTACACAGATAATTGGAATGTCTACAACTGCGACTGTTTCTACTAACTGGGCATACATAACTTTGGAAGATGTTGTCTTGTTAATGCAGGACTTCACATGTTACATTAGGTCTCACTACTGTTGCCACTATTTTGTCATGGACAATAAAGATGAAATGTTACAATGTTTGCCTCTTTCATTTCATGCCATGCCTGTTTAGACAAGCTCACCAGCCTGAACATAAACGTCTATGTCACAACATAGGTTGCCAATTGCCTCATGGACAGAGCCCACATGGTGAGAGTTGTGAGAGCTAGGTGTGACTCGAAACCGGTTACAAGTGGTGTTCCCCAGAGCTCAGTCCCATGACCCCTCCTGTTCAGCATATACTTCTCAGAGGTACAGGCAAGTACAGGAGGACTATGGCTGACCAAGTTTGCAGACAACTGCAAACTAGGGGCTATAATAATAAACAGCCAAAATCCCAATGTAATAAACTTCACAAGAGTCTGGGGGTGGGAGGATGACATAATGGTTAAGGTGTTTACCTTATAAACACAAGGTGCAGCATTTGATTCTCACATGGGCTAACTGGATAAGCTTCAAATGGCCCAAAAGGGCAGTTAACCTAGTACTAATCTGTGAACCTGTTTGATTATTTTATTGTTTAATTTTTATAAAAATGTGTATTTAAACAGCATTTGTAGTTGAATTTGTATTCCATGAAGGTGTTTTACACCCAGGTGCTAGAATAAATCTTTGCTTTTTATGTGTTTTTTGTAGACTCTTGTGAAGTTTATTCCATTCTGATTTTGGTAGTTTATTATTCAAAAGACTTTTGGTGGTTTTGGTATACAGGGGCTATAATTAACTCTCTGGCTGACACACACATCCTACTAAAGGGTCTCACTGAGACAGATACCTAGTGTCAAAATCATGGCCTCAAGCTAAATGTTAAAAAGTGCATAGTTATCCCCTTTGGAAAAAACAAAGTACCACAAACTACCACATAGGTGGTAGTCCCCTAAATACGAAACACATAAGGGATCTGGGCACCAAAGTAGATAGCAATCTCTCCTTTGATAATCACATTGCCAAAGTGGTTAGAAAATCCTTCTGCATGGCCCACCTAATCACAAAAGGGTTTACGTCCAGATCAAAAGAGTTCATTGTGCCCATCTACTCACTCAGACGCATCATAGAGTACAACACCTAATTTTGGATGTACCTTACAAGACACATGCAACAGCTAGAAAGACTACAGAAGCACCTCATCAAGAGGATCACTGGCCTCAAACAGATGCCCTATGCAGCTCGAGTGAAGAAACTCCAGCTTTACTCAGTTGCATAACGCCTGCTCAGAGGTGATCTCTGCCTGACATACAAGGCCATGTCCAACCCAGAATTGATGGGCATGCTCCAACTAAAGAAAACCTTATCCCCTCAAGCCAAAGGCTCTAGGGATCTAAACCTCACCACAATAAATAGAACGTGCTGGAAGGCTAGGTTCCTGTCCCAGAGACTTTCCATGCTTTGTAACAAGATTCCAATCTACATTACGCAGAGCTCCTTGCTAACTCAAGAAAAACCTTGATTGGATGGGAAAGAGAAAGTTTACCCCTGGGATCACTTCAGTGGCTCTGCGGGACAGAGGCACAGGAACTAATCTTATGGGCCCTGTCCATAGTTCAAGAATCCTTGTTATGTGGATGAACAGATACAGAAGGATCAGCTAACGCCTTCTTAGTGGCTGCCGCCACCACCATGGCATTAACAGGGACACCCTTAGTGAGGAACAGTCTATCAGAAGGGGTCGTAACGAACTTGTTAGGTCTACGGGGTACTGGTTCCATAGAGTCCGGAGCCGTCCATGCCTTTCGAGCCACCACCTCCATGAGAGGGTCGAAAGGGGGAGACACCCAGGAGGTAGAAGGGCGAGAACCAAACGCGTCCAGGAAGACTCTGCTGTGAAATATAAACCAGAGGTTAATGTTGTCAGATCCAGGAGGGGTGTCACTGGAAATATTTTTAGGTAGAAGTGTCACTGGAAATATTTTTAGGTAGAAGAGAGATGACTTTGAAGTGAAGAGGATGATGAATGGTGGCGGGGTGGGTAATCCGTGGTCTGTGGGAGGTGAGGAGTTAATTGATAGAATACTAAATTCTACATTTTCTGGAGAATGGTTTGTTATACAACATTGAATGGTGTTTGCAGATAACTTATTGTGAGGAGGTCATGTTCCTGTAAGAAAGTTAACCTCTTTTCAAAAGTGTTTGGGGAATGTAAGAGGGTAATTTGTTTCTTTGTTTGGATGTTTCATTTGTGCCTTCTGATGGACTTCTTAACTAGATTATGTAAGACTATATAGGAAGTGTAGTTGTCAGTTGCCAGATAGACCAACTCATCCTCAGAAGGGTTAAGGGTAGACCAGTTTTCCCTCTGCTTAAGGATCTCTAGGATGTCAGAAAAAGAGACATCCTCAGAGAGGGACATTGGGGACACTTCTGACTCATCCAAGTCAGTGTCCGAGGTGACTGACTCAGGGAGCCCACATGCTTCCTCTTGCATTTCCTCTTTCGAGGGGGCTCCCCTCAACGATCAGGGGAGGCCACGGAAGAGGAGGACACACCCAATGGGGCTACCGGGAGTGTCAGTTCTCCATGCTTGGGATCAAGAGGGAGGACAGAGACCAAAGCAGGCACCACAGATGGAGGAGCCCCACTACCACAGTAAAAAACTTTTCTAAAGCAAACTTCACCTTACTTAAGACAGAGGTGGTAAGTTTCACAGCCCCCACACTAAAGGATAATGCTGCCCAAGATGCAGAAACCTTTACAAATGCACTCTATGAGCACCTACAAGGATGCATGGATTGTGCCATCCCTAGCAAAACCAAAACTCACTCCTCTAAGAAAAGGAAACCAGTTTGGTGGACCCTTGCCATAAACAGGCTATACAATAGAAGGAGGAAACTAGTTCAGAAAAAAGCAAATCTCAAGAAGGAAAGATGTCCCTGATCAGTATGAGTAAGAAACTAAGGTCCCTCATGAAATCATCCAAGGCTAACTTCGAAAGAAAACTAGCCAAGGATTCAAAAGATAACCACAAAGCCTTCTTTAGCTATGTTAAGAATCTAAGTGGCAGCTCACAGATATGCAATGAACTAGTGCAAAACAAAACAAAATATACTGAATCTACTATTGCCAAAATCCTGGCAGATAGATTCAGTGCAAACTTCACCCCTCTCTTACCACCAAAAGGGCCCACAACAACTGGAAAAGTGTAGTGTCCCACAAATCAGAGACGCACAGGTGAAAACAGCCCTTTCAAAAGCCAAAAACACAGCATTAATGGGACCAGATGGTGTCCCAGGCTGCATCTTGCACAAACTAAAGAACGAACTAACCCCCCCACCTAAACACAACATTCAACCTCAGCCTCTTCACAGGCTACATGCCCATAGAATGGTGCACAACAATGATTATTCCTCTCCACAAACATACCAAACTCCATCTCCAACATAAACATTCTGCCGCCATCACTAAGCAACCACTGCCCAACCACTTTTACAATGGTCAGCCCTCCTATAAAACTACTGCCAATATTAAAAGCCTTCAGAAACCAGAGTATCACTAATATTGACACACTGAGAACCTTTCTCAGCCTACAACTGGAACCATATACTCCCCTTACATGACCCCTCATACAGCAGTTGTAAGCCTAACCAACTTTTTACTTTAGCTACAACACAAATTCTTTTCACTTACCTACAGGCTTTATAAACCCACCAATACTGAATGGCTATTCACTGAACTCAAACACTGTTTAACACTAAGGGATGAAGGATGACAAAAATGGAAACAACCTCCTCAACTGACAACTACACTTCCTATATAGTCTTACATAATCTAGTTAAGAAGTCCATCAGAAGGCACAAATAAAACATCCAAACAAAGAAACAAATTACCCTCTTACATTCCCCAAACACTTTTGAAAAGAGGTTAACCTTCTTACAGGAACATGACCTCCTCACAATAAGTTATCTGCAAACACCATTCAATGTTGTATAACAAACCATTCTCCAGAAAATGTAGAATTTAGTAGTCTATCAATTAACTCCTCACCTCCCACAGACCATGGATTACCCACCCCGCCACCATTCATCCTCCTCTTCACTTCAAAGTCATCTCTCTTCTACCTAAAAATATTTCCAGTGACACTTCTTCCTAAAAATATTTCCAGTGACACCCCTCCTGGATCTGACAACATAAACCTCTGGTTTATATTTCACAGCAGAGTCTTCCTCTTACCCATGTATATAATCTATGTCTCACACAAAACATCAGCCACAAATTTGGAAAACTGCTCTAATTAAACCCTACCCAAAAACCAACCAAAGATACCTTTTGTTTCCATCCAATATCCATTCTCCTAATTCTAGGCCAACTTCTAGAGAGTCTACACCCAACCCTCGCTCTATATCCAGCAGTAACACCTGCTTTCCTCCAAACAGTATGGATTCTGGCCTTTATGAAGTATTATGACAACACTTTGATCCCTAAAGATGACATGCTGTAAAACTCTGATAGTGACTTCTTTATAATTGCCATATTTACAGCCCTTTCAAAGGCATTTGACCTCAATGACCACCACCTTCTCCAAAAGTAACTGAAATTGGTATCAGTCTAGACGGTGCTCCCAGGTTTAAAAACGTCCTCAGGATGGACATCACAGAGTTAAAATAGGATCCTCCAAATCAGAATCTGCATCTATTAACAAAGGTGTACCACAAGGATCCATTTATGCTGTCTGCTCTTCTCCATATTACTTAAACTTCCTTGTGACCTACTCCACCTCCCCACTTATCCTCTATGCTTTAATGTATGGGAATTTACCAATGAGGTCACTCACACAACAACATTCAATGCCAACTCTAGTCAGACTTACAGGAGCTCCACCAATGGCTCATAAACCATAAACGATTTCTCAACCCCACCAAGACCAAAACTATGCTTTTTGAAACTCTACAGATAATTCACCAAGCATCTGATTCTTTAACTATCTTTGAAGTACACAACCATTCCAGGAGACAACCTCCACTTTCAAATACTTAGGATTATGACTTGATCAGTAATTAAACTTCCATTTGCATACAGAGTAAGGGCCAAAATAACCCCCTCCTCTTCTGGGCCAAAAAGATCTTTTTTATCTCAACCAACCAGAGCTGCCATTGACCAAGGAGTTCTCCTTTTTCAGTTTGAATATTGGTTTCCAATTTTTGTTTCTGCCTCCAAGAAAAATATAACCACACTCCATGCTATCTCTAACAGCATCTGCCATTTCATTACAAACTTGCCTCTCTGTGAACATCACTGTATCACCCTAGGAAAAGCCAAATGGCTACCCATAAAACAAAGATCAAACATACTTTTAGGATCCCAACTCTGCAAACTACTCCAGTTCTACAAATTTACTCCCCTTGCAGCTAGACTTCATGAAAAAAACCTCCTCATACAACCCAAGATACTACAAACAAGCCACACCAACTCTCGCTATCCCTAGAACCAAACTCTACAGATCAGCACATGCTTACTCATCTCGGGCACCTACTCTTTGGCAAGCTCTTCCCATCGATACAAAGGAAATAAACACTTATTCCAAATTCAGAATGCAACTTGAAAGTACTTAATCCAAGCAAAATGCTCCTGCTTCAACACAAGACATATCACGTAACCTATCTCCTTTCCAAGTCTCTTCTCTTAAGATGTATTGAAGACTGACCCATTTTAGTAATTAATGCGTATACTGTAATTAAGCCTCTGCTTGACTGCACTGTGCTTGCTCACTGGAATGTATACATACAGTTTTTTTTCTATGTTATTAGACTGAACTACTCTATTACTGCTTATATGTCTATTTTTTATTGTTTGTGTTTTGTATTTCACCTGGGCTGAACCTGAAACTCATCAATATTAATCAGTATACTCCCCTGGTTAACAAATTGTGATAATATAACACTCTTAGAGGTAAAATGCAGGTATTAACCACAAGTAAATAACATGGCAACATATTTAACTAAAGGTTGTAGCTTTTCATATGCTATCAAGTATACTATTACACACATGCAAATAAAAAAATATTTAATTTATGAAGGAAAATACAGAAAATGCTACCCAAAATAAGAATGAAAGTTATATACTTATGATAGTTGTGTAACTGTAAATACATTGCCAATCTCAAAGCATTCAGGCCACAGATTAGAACTGCCTGGCAAACAAAACATTCTAAGGCTGCAAGGTACTTTTCCCATCCCACAATACACTGTCCAAATCTATGATTAGCCACATTACAGAGATAAGACACACACACACACACACACACACACACACACACACACACACACACACACACACACACACACACACACACACACACACACACACACACACACAGACAAAGCAGCAACAGCTATTATAAGCAGGCAACCAGAAAAGCAATGGGAGCAGTGACGGCTCCAACACGGTACTAGACAAGTGCGACCTGCAAAGGTCTATAACTTGGATTTTCAGCCGAACATTACTTGTTACTTGCACTTTAGTGACAACATTTTTATCACATAGACAGGCAATGAAGGTCAGCGCCTTGAGTTATTTGACTACATTAACAATTGTAATGACTTCCGCAGGCTTAACATGCATTATCGCACAGAAAAAGTATATTTCCTGTACTTTACCATCAGTAAAAGAGAAATAGATGGATGACTTTCCAACAACATCTTCAGGACACCTAATAGGAGTTAATATACTTTTACAAGCCAACAGCATGAACCTCTGGATCACATTTCTGTGTGTTTCTATTTAAAAACAAAAAAAAAACAAAAAAATATTCCTTGTTTTCCTGCCTCTCCTAAACTAGTTAGACCAGTTTACAGGCCTTGCTGTATCCTGGGCTGTGTTGTAGTTCCTGTGTTGTCCATTGCCTTACTTGGATAGAAGGAAGTTTCTTAGCTCACCAGTGGGAGTGGGAGCCTTGAATAGCCTACCTGTCCTTGAGGGAAGTGACCTCAGCACAAAAAGCTGTAGTAATTGGTCATTTTGGACCATTTCTAGCTCTTTTGAAGTTCCCTGGTTAAAATCTGCCTCTGGCATTTTTTTGAAGCCATATTGCTCAGACACAGCTCCACGTGGTCCTGTTGAGTCTTCCTGGCTACAGAGAACTGAAAAAAAGCGACTGCTTTCCTGATTAAGTATCCTGCTGTTTTTTTATATTTGTTTTACCTTCTACTGCTTACCTAGAGCAAGCTTTAACTGTTTTCATAGTTATTTACTGCATTTTTTATTATCTGCATTTAAAAGTACATTTTAGTCTAAATTAGTGTAATTCAAGTCGAAAAGTGTTTGTTTGCTGTTTAATTTAATTGTTTGGCTGCCCACTAAAGTGTGCTAGCCTGTACTACTGACTTATTGCCTTTTCTGCATTTAGCGCGGAGTTGCCAGTAGAGCACCATTGGGCAGCGCCGGTTAAACAAGGTTTCTGGCTCCGTAAAGTCTGCTCTTCATTTTTTCCCCTTAGAACTGCTCTACTTGTAATCTAAACAGTCTATTCTCTATCTGTAAAGCTCAGCACTTGTTCCTAAAGCATTTTTTAGTCAGGTAAAGCACTTCTATATTATACAAAGTACTTCACTAGCTTAAAACCCCCTTGAGTACCCACTTCCCTATAGGTCCTTTCTGACTCAGTTACACAGCAAACTTTTCATTTCTTCTAGCATGTCAAAGGGTCAGTTGCTAGCGTCCTCTCCTGCTCAGCTGGTGAATCTGGGAATATTGAGGCAATGTTACAATTGCCTCATGTACACAGACAACCCTCTCCTCCTCCCACAAAACACAAATACATGCGAGAGATGCAACTATATAGCCAAACTGGAGGCTGAGCTCTCTCAACTCAGGACTGGCAAAACCAGACAGGAGGAGAAGTTAACCACACACACCATAAACCCAGTCTCACATAGAACTATCACAACTACAAATCAAACACATAAACACACAAAGACATACTCGGAGGCAGTGATCAAAAATCTACCAAAACAGCAGAGGCCTCCAAAGCAGACACCCAAACAACTGCCACCTCATGACATAACACAAGCAACACATAGATCACAAAGTCAGTGTGCAAATCAGTCACAGCCCTTAAGGCCAAACACAATGCCAGACACACTTGTCATACTCCATAGTCAGACAAACTGACGTCCCACTCACCAGACTGAACAAGGAGAGGGTCACAGTAAGCTGCCTGTCGGGCGCTAGAATCCGCCACATAACACAAGCACTCAGGTCACTCCACAGCAAGTACAAGTATGACTCAGTCATTGTCCATGCCGGTGTGAATGACCTGAGATGTACCTCCCTGGACTACATGAAAAGAGACATAAAGGAGCTCTCAGATTATGTAGCCCAGGCTGGTATGACCCTGACCCTGAGCAGTATCATACCTTCACCAAGAATGATGCCACAATACAGAGACAAAATGATCAGTTTTAATAATTGGCTTAATTTCTGGTGTCATTCTAAGGGGATCTAATGTCTGTCTTCCTGGAATGACATGCTTGACAAGCCACGCTGCTTCGCAAGGGACGGCTTGCACCTGTCACCCCTGGGTTTCCGGATATTGGCAAAGGCTCTTGCCACCCCCATAGTGCCTTTTTTAGACAAGGCTCAAATTCTAAACCCACCGCCCTAGAAAACAATAATGGAAAAAAACTAAGGGTAATGCTGCTCAATGCCAGAAGTCTAAATCTCAAGATGCACGCCTCGAAGCCCTCCTCAGTATGGAGAACATCGATGTCTGTGCTGTGACTGAAACCTGGTTCAAGGCTCCTGAGAGCACCCCGGCACTATCAGGTTTTACCTCATATCATGCGTTCCGGGCCCAAAACCCGGACCGTACCACAAAAGGAGGGGGTGTATCCATATTCATCAAGGATACCTACACCTCCAGGCTGGTGGCAACTCACGAAGCATTAGAGACCATTCAGGTGCAATTAACCATAGGCAAAACTGCTCTACAGTTTGTAGCATGTTACAGGCCACCCTCTCAAACTCAGGAACCCCACACAGCCTTCCTGAAGACACTGGAGAGTATAAATGTCTCTCCAAACACCATCATATTGGGTGACTTCAACTACCCAAACATAGACTGGGAACATTACTCAAGCCCCAATACCCTAGCCCAAAGGTTCCTGGAGTTCATAAACTCAAATGCTATGGAACAACTTGTCACCATTCCCACAAGAGGTGAAAATATACTAGACCTGATCATCACAAACATGGGGACAAAATGCTCCACACCGGATGTATATCCCTCATTGGTGAGATCAGACCATAAACTAATCTCACTGGAGATCCACATCCCGCCCCCACCCCAACAAAAAGACCACAGTGAAGAACTTCTCAAAAGCCAACTTCACACTTCTTAAGACTGGTGTGGTATCCTTCAAGGCCCCTGAGCCATTGGAAACCACAACCCACGCTGCTGAATCCCTTACAAATGCTTTCTACGAGCACCTCCAGGATTGCATGGATCAAGCAATCCCAAATAAAATCAAGACCCTTTCCACCAAAGGCAAGCGCCCGATCTGGTGGACCCCAGCCATAAACAAACTTTACAACAAGAGGAGAAAGCTACTAAAAGATAGAGCAAAATCCCTAAAAGCGAAGACATCTCTGATCAATACTAGTAAAAAACTACTATCACTCATAAAATCATCCAAGGCCAACTTTGAGAGAAAAATCGCCAAGGACTCAAAAGACAATCATAAGGCCTTCTTTAGCTATGTTAGAAATCTGGGTGGAAACTCCCAGATATGCTCAGAATTAGTCCAAAATGATACAAAAATCACTGAACCCACAGACATTGCAAACATACTGGCAGACAGGTTCAGTGAAAATTCCCAAAGGAGAAATATCTATCCCAGCAGAGTGTAGCCTCCCAATCATCTCAAATGCCCAGGTGAGAGCTGCTCTCTCTAAAGCTAAAAACACAGCATCAATGGGACCGGATGGTGTCCCCGGCTGTGTGCTACACAAACTCAATGAGGAACTAAACCCACACATAAGGCTGCTGTTTAATCTTAGCCTTACCACAGGATACGTACCCAAAGAGTGGCATACGGCAACTGTGGTCCCACTCCACAAAGGCAGTGCTTCTACAAACCCTGGTAATTACCACCCCATAAGCTTAACAAGCCTGGTCTGCAAAGCTATGGAGAGGATCATAATGGAACTCATAAATAAAGACATAGGGGACCTACAGCCATTGGATCCTACCCAATTCGGCTTTGTCAAGGGCAGATCATGCCTCTTGAACTTGGTCGACTTTTTTGAAACAGTCACCAAGGCCATTGATGAGGGTAAGGCAGTTCACACAGCCTACCTTGACCTTGCAAAAGCTTTCGACACAATACCCCACTCGGGTATCATAGAAAAGCTCACCAGCTTAAATGTAAACCCATATGTCACAAGATGGGTTGCAAACTGGCTCAAGGACAGAACCCACAGGGTTAGAGTTGCTGGTGCCATGTCAGACTCCAAGCCGGTCACAAGCGGTGTCCCACAGGGCTCAGTCCTGGGCCCCCTCTTGTTCGGCATCTACTTTTCAGAAGTGCAGGCAAACATAGGAGGATTGTGGCTGACAAAGTTTGCAGATGACTGCAAACTGGGCCATAGTTGAAAATCCATCAGGCACAGATATCCTTCAGAGAGGTCTCATAGAAATGGATAACTGGTGCCAGAGCCATGGCCTTAAGCTAAATGCCAAAAAATGTATAGTCATACCCTTTGGTAAAACAAGGTAACCCCAAGTTACCACATAGGTGGCAATCCATTAAGCACAGAAGAGGTTATCAGGGACCTGGGGACCCAAGTTGACAGTAACCTTTCTTTTGACACTCACATTGCCAAAGTGGTTAGAAGGACCTTCTACACTGCCCACCTGATTATGAAGGGATTCACATCCAGATCAAGGGAGGTCATTGTTCCCCTGTACTCTTCACTTATCAGACCAGTGATTGAGTACAATGCCCCATTCGGAATGTATCTTACCCGACACCTGCAGCAATTGGAAAGACCCCAAAAGTTCCTCACCAAAAGGATAAAGGGGCTCAAAAATATGCCATATGCTGCCTGACTGAAGTAACTCCAGCTCTATTCAGTCACATACCGTCTGCTCAGAGGTGACCTGTGCCTGACATACAAGGCCATGTCCAACCCGGAATTAATGGACATGCTCCACCTCAAAAAATCCAAATCCACCAGAGCCACAAGAGCAAGAGACTTAAACCTCAATACGGATATAAATAGGATGTGCTGGAGGGACAGATTTATCACCTAGAGACTCCCTATGCTGTGGAACAGAATCCCGGTCCATGTGAGACAGAGCACCTCGCTGGCTCTGTTCAAGAGGAATCTTGACCAGTGGATGGGAGATCATAGGTTTACCCCGGGGATCATCTCTGTATCACTGCTGGACAGAGGCACGGCAAACTAATGGGTATAGTATTCTTCAACCTAAGGGGTGGTGAAAGCCACACAACTCTGGCTAGGCTTATAAATGCCCTAGGGCAGATAGCCTAGTATGAACCTATGAACCTATGAACAAAATGTAACATAATAAAATCCTAAGGAATGAGTATGGCATCAGTTACAAAACAAATGACTGACTATATCTGTGAATCTTAACCTAGAAAGAGACTCCACACTAGATCCTATTGGAGCTATTAATATCCAGGGAAACCAATCTGCTTTTAAATCCATTAACAGATTACACATGGGCCTTGCCAACCTTTACAAAGAACACAAAACCGAAATATGAAATATAGCATGGCCATTACATTCACTTTCATAGGTTCATAGGTAGGTACTAAACTGTTGGCCCTAGGGCCTATATAAGCCTAGCCAAACAGAACCCTGGCTTTTGCCACCTAACACAATTATTTTCCTGTGCCCCTGTCAAGCAGAGCCACAGAAGTGATCCCCGGGGTGAATTTCCTATCTCCCATCAACTACTATCAACTATCTATCCATAAGATTCTGAAGGAAAAATGAGACGTTATCATCAACAGCAACAAATTGCCAAAATCTTGAAATCGGGACCTAGGTTTATCTTCGTGAAAAAAAGTATTAGGGACTATCTCGAGTCTAACAAGGGCACAATGGAACCCACAGAAAATGGGACTTAAAATGCAAAGTCCAAAACTGCTCATTGTGTGAACACAAGAGCAACACAAACCATTTTACTTGTCCAAACACTACTAAAAAATACTACAGCAGGTATAAAGCTGATTGTACTACAAGAATGGTGCTTTACAGAGCTCAAGTGTACAAAATTCAAAGCATTCTATGTTGGGAAAGCCATAAACAGACTAAACATATATACTTCATACCATTTTTCTGAGTCTAAACATAGGATTAGTAGAAATGTCCTAGCAAAACATTTCATTGAGTTGACAGATGACTCGAGGTTTAATATTCATGTCCTGTCAAATTTGTGGTCTTCCCTATGGAACGGGAACAAGAATATGCACTTAGAAAAAAAAAAGAGCTGGAATGGAAGTCAGGTTGATTGCATTCAACAAAGTGTATCTCATCTCTGGATTTTTCATTAAAATATGTCTTTCAACTCAAAAAAATTAACCAAAAGACCTTCTATTAAGCACTAGCCAGACTAACCATACTGACAACAGTAAACAATTCATGGCACCCCGCATTGGACCATGCCCTCACCCACTTCCCTCTTATCAGCAGCCACAGCTGGCACACAGCCACATTACACCTCCCCACCAGATGCCTTAACTACCCATGACAACACTCAAAGCTCTCTCTTTGTACAAGAGAATCCAGAACGGTTGGAGAAAACCAATGAAAAAGACTAGCAGGAAATAACAAATGGAAAATGGGCCTATAATCCACCGTAGCCCCTACTTCCACTGTGACAGGAAGTATGAAGTTCAAAAACCCTGTGAAAACCTGATGTGCAGGCTCAATACCTCTGGTAGGTTCACCACTAAAATGTTTGAACTTTGACTTGAATTTAAAAAAAAGGCATGGTCTGTTTTTTCTTCCATATACTGACCTCATCACAATCCCCTATGTTTAAGATGGGATTCTCCTAAGGCAGGAGCACTGTTGGCAAGGATATGACATCTAGTAAGCAGGTAACTGGCATAAGTAAAAATAAGACTGACCACCACTACTTGGAATGAGACAAAGATAAAACTGGACTCTTGAGATTAACTCAAGCAACTACCACAGGGATGATCACTGCTTAGACTTTGGGTTTTTCAAATAAATCCTCACCTATTACAGGGATGATAAACTTTCACTTTGCTTTCTTTAATATGAATAATTTTCTCTGCTAATACGGCTTGATGTATAGATGTTTAAGTTATAAAGGAAGGCCACTTTCACTTTAGGCCTAATTCTTCATAATTATTTCAACTCCTAGGTTTTCACACTTCAATAAAATGACTGTAACCCACTCACAATGATGTGGAACTTGAACAAATAGCTACACCTCTTTGAAATTCCACTGTGTAGGCAAGGTAATTAAGCATTCTAAGTTAGGAAAATGGAGGATGCATACAAAGACTTCCCTAACTGGTCCACCATCTTGGACTCCTCATTTGGTAGATGGAATACTTGGCTCTGAAGTTTGGGAGCCCTCTTAAGAGCAGGCATTGACACAAAAAGTGTACAGCTTAGGAATTTGAAACCAGAAAAATTAATTGCGTAGGACAGCATAGGACATAATCAGCTTTTCATGGGATTGGGACTAGAATATACAGGTTCTCCCAAGTAGCCTTTGAGATAACTTTAAAAATGTCTGCCACCACTGGTATGATCTCCAGAAGCTCCCAGAACTGGGGTCACCATGGGGGGTTGCTGTAAAGTCATTATCTTTTTCACCACCCAAACTGGCCTTAGAAAATTCAATATGTGAATCTACAGGCTTCCTCCTGCACAATGCCTTCTTATGAATATACAAAAGTAGAGAATATAAAGAAGAGGAAGGCTATCGAGCAGAGAGTGAAAAGACTTGAGGACACTGATGAAAGACTTCTGTTTGTCTGACCTGGTTAACAACTTGTGGGGGTTTGAAATTCAAAAGCAGATGTGCCCAGTGATGTGGTCAATGCTGGATTTGCAACAGGGTAGATACTACAACAACCATAGTTGTTGGCACTGAATGGAGACCAATGTTGACAACAGTTAGAGTCTCAAATTAACCCAGGCCAGACACTGACAGCAAAGCTGATGACCAAGAGAGATGCTGGCACTGAAAACACACGGATAATTGCTTGAGCCTGAACACTGATCCTGATGTTACCACTTAGGTTAATATATTTTTTATTTTATATAGTTTTATTTATGTTTGTTGTCTAGAGTACTACACTGATCAGAAACGACCAATTGCAAGTACAGCCCAGAGGAATACAATCTCAGGTACAGACAATTACAACAAAATCAGAATGATGCATTAGAGAAATAGGTATGACGTGCAAATGAAAACAGGAAAAAGGATGCAGCGCATTGAAACAGTATTGTCAAGAACGTACTGGAATCATGCATGCTAAGCTCTCTGAATTCTGGGTAATGGAAAGCACAATCTCTCAAAGCCTCAAAATACTTACTTGAGACAGATTTACAGTCATCCTCAAAGCTTACTCTAAATTAGATTTACTTCTGATAATTTACCTAGTTTTCTTTTCAGTGAATATGCTCAACTCACTTTCATCAAAATTCCAAAATTTATATTAAACTGAGGCAAGTCTAAACCTTCATCAGTTACAAATTTTAATATTATTACTCTCACCCTCAACCCCAACAGCTCCAGAAAAAAACTGTGAGGATGTCTAGCCTTTTCCCTTCTACTCAAGCACTGGTTATTACTCCACTTAAGCTGTCACAGTCCAAATCTGGAGTAAACTGTTGCTGCCCATTTCCCTCATTTCCAACAGCACCATTCACACTTAAACCATTCTCCAGAATCTCTGAGATGAAAGACCTTGGGGTTACGCTCACTGACTCACAAACATTCATATGGCATTGTTCAGAAGTCAGCTTCATGCCTGTGGTGTTACTTACAGAGCCATTCTGAAAGCACTTTGTCCCCTTTCAAGTTTTTGTGTGTCTGTTTGGCCATCACCAATCCGGTCAGAAAAAAATGGGAGAAAACATTTTTCACACCCACACTGTAAGCCTTTCCTCGGTGGAAAAACGTTTTCTTAACTGAAGGATAGCAGAAAACTGCACAGCTCCATAAAGCCAAAATTATAGATGATTAGCAAGAGTTAAATTGAAATAGGCCCACAGTAAACAACAGTATCATTGGACCAGTCCACTTACAACAGGTCAGCCCTATGGAAAGCAGTAGCAGTGAAAAGCTTTCCCCCCTCTGTCAGTTTTAAAATACTGACAGAACAGTTAATTACAATAAATACTACAGCTAGCAGCACTTAGGAAATGTGCATCTAAAACAACACTACCATGCAGATTGCAGATTCAGAGTGACTCAGTGTAGTAAGCTCATTTATTGACACTCTGGACTTTACCTTCACTAGAGATGCCCTTGTATACTAATAAATCAGACTGTCAAACGCAGGTACTTGTAACAATTAACATCTGCTCAGAAAAAAAGAGAGTTTTACACTGACAAGGCAGAGAGAAAATTTAAAGCAATCAGAGAGCAAAATAATTTTAATCAGTCACAGTTGCTAGCGACTTCAAGAAAAGCTGTTGAAACACGCACACAACTTAAAAATGAGACCTCATGCTAGCGACTGCAAGAAATCCTGTTTAAAGCATCCGGACAGCATATTTCTTGCAGTCGCTAGCATGAGATCTCATTTTTAAGCTGTGTGTGTTTCAACGGCTTTTCTTGCAGTCGATAGCATGAGGTTTCACTTGAAAGCATCTAAAGTGAAACCTCATGCTAGCGACTGGAAGAAAAAGTTTAAAAACACACACAGGGTTTAAAAGTGAAACCTCATGCTAGCGACTGAAAGAAATCCTGTTTAAAGCATCCAGACAGCATATTTCTTGCAGTTGCTAGCATGAGGTCTCATTTTTAAGCTGTGTGTGTTTCAACAGTTTTTCTTGCAGTCGCTAGCATGAGGTTTGACTTTAAAGCATCTAAAGTCTAACCTCATGCTAGCGACTGCAAGAAAAGCTGTTGAAACACGCACACAGCTTAAAAATGAGACCTCATGCTAGTGACTGCAAGAAATCCTGTTCAAAACACACAAATATGCTGTCCGGATGCTTTAAGCAGGATTTCTTTCAGTCCTTAGCATGAGGTTTCTCTTTAAGCCCTGTAACTCATGCTAGACTGCAAGAAAAACAGTAAAAAAAGAATGTTTGCATATTATTACAGCGAACAGACTGTAAAAAAAAAAAAGAACTTACAGCTGAAATGCAAGATCTGAATGCAGTAGGAGCCTCTAGATAAGGAGTCCACGTGTTCCCAGATGTCCAGCTAGATAAACCACTCGGCAGGATACAACACGATTGAAAAGGCATTCTCACTCCCTGCAGCAAGTATTTAACACCTTACAGGTGTGGGAAGGTCTGAATCTCTTACATCACGTAAAAGGCTGGGGGGGGGATTTTTAACAATAGCATGCTAATAGTGCCGGGATGATGTAGGTTTCTGGGCGGTATCTTGTATAGAAACTACTGCTGATTTGTAGCCGCTCTGACATCACAGCTTCTGAGCCAAACTTTTACAGGGCGCGAGAAATACTTTTCCAAGTGAAAGTAATACAGTACGGGAAAAGAATGTAGCATTGAAGGAAAACAGAGGAAATCACAGTTTTTCAGGGCAGTATTGTTCATTTTTTTAGGTTGGTGAAGGGAATAGGGAGAAAAGGTTCTAATAAGTTGAGTTGAAGTACAGCATATCCCGTTGTTTTCCTTTAAGCAATAGCTGTGGGGATTTTAGCATTTATAACTACAACAATGTTGAAATGGAGGATTTAGTTGCTGATTTATTTGAGAAAGGTTTGTCATTTGTTCCTGCTCGTAATGCATGGTTAAATGAAGTACTTATTAATTTAAAATTGTTTACAAGAAAATTGAATTTTGGGTTTTATTTTAAAGATTCTACTGAACAAGTGGAGAACAGCAATGTTTGTAAAAAAAACAAGTGTATTCAATCTTGTATTACACCCTTTTGTACAGATATTTGAAAACTTATATGAATATGATATAAGAAAAATGTTTTGTAGAAAACAGCAGGGGTACAACAATATGTCTAATCTAACCGTAGATGAACGAAACATGTTAAAGAATGTTAAAGAATATTTGTGACAACAGTGAATTGAGGGTCATAAAGCTGGATAAAAGCAGTGACCTGGTCATTCTGAATCTAAATGACTATAATAATAAATTATTTACTATGCTATTTACTGATACATATAGAGAAACAAGCTTAAATGAAATGAACATTGCATATCAAAAAGTGGATGTGACATTAGAAGAGCTAGTACTTAATGATCAGATTACCTTACAAGAACATAACTTCTTGGTAGTTAAAAATCCAGGAATTTCAACCATTTTTGGAGTCCCAAAAATACATAAGGATCTATGCAACCCCCAGCTAAGACCCATAGTGGATGGTAGAGCCTCTAAGACTTATTCAGTAGCAAAATTTATTGATCAACAACTTAAAGACATACTTATACTACCCCTATATTCCTCCCTCATCAGACCCATGATTGAGTACAATGCCCCATTTGGTATGTACCTCACCCGGCACTTGCAACAGCTGGAGAGACCACAAAAGTACCTCACCAAAAGGATCAAGGGTCTCCAACATATGTCTTATTCTGCCAGACTAAAGAAACTTCAGCTCTATTCAGTAGCATACCGCCTGCTCAGAGGCGATCTCTGCCTGAAGTACAAGGCCATGTCCAATCAGGATCTGATGGACATGCTCCACCTCAAAAAATCCAAATCCATCAGGACCACGAGAGCTAAAGACTTAAACCTCGGCACAAGTATGAATAGGACATGCTGGAGGGATAGATTCATAACCCAGAGGCTTCCCATGCTTTGGAACAGGATCCCAGTTCATATTAGGCAGAGCCCCTCACTGACTCTCTTCAAGAGAAATCTTGATGAGTGGATGGGAGATCGTAAGTTTACCCCAGGGGTCAAATCTGTGTCACTGCTAGACAGGGGCACAGTAAACTAATTCTATTATATAAGGGGACCTTCACTGTGTCACTACTAGACAGAGGCACAGTATTCTAGATTTTATCTGTACATGTTTGTACCATTTCATGGGGTGGCAAAAGCCACATCACTATGGCTAGGCTTACAAATGCCCCAGGGCAGATAGCCTAGTACTATACTATGAAACTATGAAACTATGAAACTTAAAGACCATGCTTGGGTATTAAAGGACTCATGGGATTTTTTAGGTAAAAATTAATAATGACTCCCTAATGATTTGCTACTAATTTGCCAGAAAACCACAGTTTTGCACGAGACAGACTAAGATTGTGAGGCAGAAATCTGGGCATTCTATGAAAATCTGTACAGTTGAGAGATATGGAGCAAGTTAGTTAATTAACTTGCAAGCCCTAACTAGGGCATTTCACAAACATACACCTTTCTGAAAGGCGGCTATGTTTGTTATGTCCCCAGAACAAACAATGAACATCTGTCACATTAAAAAACAATCCAAGCCCAAGCAACAAACAACTTTAAATTCTGTGCATGTGGAAATGAAAGAAACAACAGCAGCAGGAACAATATGCATGCACTAATGCATGCTGCTTCTCAGGAATGTAGACGTGCATGTATCAACACATGCACAGACACAGGGTGCTGTGATCTTAAAGACGAATGCTGTTAAAAAAAAACAGATGTAATTTTTTTAATTAAAAAATAAATGTTGTGGTAGCCAGCTGGCCCCCTCAGCCAATGGGCCCTAGTCAACTGCCTAGGTCACCTAGTGCTTTATCCAGCTGTGGAGTCCCCCATTACCAACAGCTCAAAAAGTAGATGAAAGCCAAATAGATATGGAATATGAAAAAAATACAAAAGTAGCATTGATTATTGAAATTGCTACACCTAGTGATTACACTGTCTTATGTAGAGAGAGACACAAAGTCATAAAATATCAGGAGTTTTGGGCAGAAATGAAAGCTGTGTGGAAGAAAGATACCCAGACAGTTCCAATAGTAGTAGGAGCAATGTGTCAAATAAAAAAAAAATAACATTCTTGCTTAGATATGCTACGAATACATGTGACTCCATATGATTTAGAGGAGGAGGCAATTCTGTGCAGATTGCGGATGCTGAAAAGAGTACTTTTAGCTAACAACAAAAACCAGAACAATACTAATTTCATACACTCTAATCATACCCTGAATTAGGAATGGGGTTCATTCCCACTGCGGTATTAGAAACTCAAAGTGCTTGGAGAAATTAAACCAGATTTATTTTTTTTTTGTGGCATACCACAAATGCTCACAAGCTTGCATATATGCATTATGACATTATGTGTACTTAAGCTCTCATTTATTATCGCTTGTTGTCAGTGTAATGTAGTGCAAGCTTGGATGCAGCACCAGATGTGTATGATCATACCATTATAGAGTAAAACGTCCCATTTGGGATGTACCTTACAAGACACCAGCAACAGCTGGAAAGACCACAGAAGTACCTCACTAAGAGGATCACTGTCCTCAAACAGATGCCCTATGCAGCTCGACTAAAGAAACTCCAGCTGTACTCGGTTACATACCGCCTACTCAGAGGTGATCTCTGCCTGACATACAAGGCCATGTCCAACCCAGAATTGATGGACATGCTCCACCTAAAGAAAACCTTATCCCCTCAAGCCACACGCTCTAGGGATTAAAACCTCACCACTACAGTAAAAAGGACATGCTTGGGGGATAGATTCCTGTCCCAGAGACTTCTCATGCTTTGGAACAAGCTTCCAATCTACATTAGGCAGAGCTTTCTTCAAAAGAAACCTTGACGAGTGGATGGGAAATAGAAAGTTTATCCCAGGGATCACTTCAGTGGCTCTGCTGGACAGAGGCACAGGGAACTAATCTAAGGGGGCGGCGAAAGCCAACACATTCAGTCTAGGCTTATAAATGCCTTTGAGCAGATAGCCTAGTACCTACCTATGAACCTATGAACTTATATCCTGAGGACCTTTTATTTGTTGCGATTGACATCACAGACCTTCTTTCTGTTATACCACATGATGTTGATATCGAATGGTTTTATTCTTATCTTTGTCAACACTCACATTTAACTCATGATAGAATACTGACTATTAGAACGTTGATGGAATTAGTTTTGGATAATAATTTCATAACCTTTGAACAACAATTATTTAAACAATGTAGAAGGATGGCCACGGGGCAACATGTGCCCCTGTTTTTGTAAACATTGTTCTTGCTTTTTGGGAAAATGAATATATATTGCACTGCCCTTTTTCACACCATTGGTCCTTCTATGGTCATTATTTGGATGACATTATATTATTTTGGAATGGTGGTAGGGAAGCCTTGGATGAGTTTTTTAAATATATGAATAACACAACTGTGTTTCTGGAATTTACTATTAATATATGAAGATTCTTTTGTAAACTACTTGGATATTACTATTTTTAAGGATAGAATAGTAGGTGGCTTTACTTCAACAATATATAGAAAGCCAACCTATTCAAATACGCTACTACATTTTAATAGCTGGCATCCCATACAGTGAAAAAAGTCAGTAGTAAAAGGCCAAGGTGTTCGAATTTCAAGAATGGTTACTAACACAGATGAATTTGTAGCACAGATTAATGTTTTGAAGAACATGTTTATTAGAAGGGGGTACCTAGAGACATTCCTTAACAATATTCTAGGGGAAGTCATTCGATAAAGAGCCTATGGACATTTTTATCACCATGGGTAATAATATCCATGTGAACAATACTGACACCATAGATTTTAGTAAGAACATGGTGTTGACATACAATAAAAAAATTGTAAGAATAGGTGAAATTATTAAAAAATATTGGGGGGTATTCATGATAGAACCTGAGTACTTGAATATAGTAGGAAGATGCCCACGGATTACATACAAAAAGGATGCAAATATAAAAAAAAAACATGTTGGGAAAAGTAAAGTATCCAAGACTTGAAGGAAAAATGAGTAAATTTGGACATTGTCCACAGTGCAAATATGTATTAGAAACCAAGGAGATAGCAATACCTAATTATGGTAAACATGTACTATATAAAAATATAATTGTAACAGCAGGGGGGTTGATTATTTAGCTTATGACACAGAATGTCATTGTTTGTATATAGGAAAAACTAAACCCTCCTTAGAACTCATGTTTACCAACACTGTTATGATGTATATAAAAAAATACAAATAATGCCTTGGCAAAATATATAGTAGGACATGGTACACATTCCTTCAAGTTCGATGTTATAGATCGAGTAGAAATAGGTGAAAGGGGGAACCTTTAAATTATTTTTAAGAGGTAAAGAAATTGAGATGGCAGCTTTAGTCCCATGCAACAGTTTATCCTGGACTGAATGATTATACATCCATCAGCGCTATTCTTAGACTTAGAGCTGATTTTATTATACATTAGTTATGTACATTTTTAGTGTTTATGTACTTGGACTGTTTTCATTTATATTTATAGATGTTTAGTATTTATATTATATTGTCATATTGTGTTTTTATGTACCTTTAAGAGTGTGATTGCTAATTTCTTTTAATTGGCAAGAGGAAATATATAGGATTGTTTGGTAAATGTACGTGTGTATTCTGAAGAAGTTTCTATTTAACGAAATAAAAGCGCTAAATACATTTTCTTTGGAGTGGATCGTGGATGCGGTTTTCCTTCATTTGTGGTATATTATTAGTTTTTGAGGTGTGTGTGTTTTTTTACTATGTAAGAAAGATATTAAAGTAAACAAGTACTTTTTTAGTTGGAAGAAATATAGGTTTTACAATGTAACAAGAGAAAAACGCTGGTCAAAAGCAAGCTTAAGTTAATATACTGCAATCTTTGACTGCTGGGGTCTGGATGGGGGGGGGGTGTAAAAGTGCACTTATATGTAGAACTGAGATATTTTTTCTTATTTTTGCAAATGCACTTGTCTGGATTAATACCCTTGGCTTTATCTATAAACAGGAGTTTTTTTATAAGCAAGTAGGCTTGAACAAATGGGACAGGATTATGAAAACCATGAAAAGTTTTAGGTTTATTGCATATGAAATTATATTATTTTGTTTTTTTCCATTAACAAATGTTCCATGGGAGTCAAGAAGACTGCAGCTGAAAGCAGTTGTACATTCTGTTTTGTTCTGAGTGAAACTGATAATGACCCCTTCATGGATCTACACAGCTGTTAACTGTTTTTTTCTCATCCTCACCACATTTCCATGAAGACAAGCTAGTAATTCTTTGCTGAGGGAAATGCAAAACTTAAAGGTATAAGGGCAAGCAGTTCAGTGAAAAATAAAGTTTGAAATTATTGGAAATAAATAAGAGATAACAGCTTCCTTACCAACCTTAATACTTTAATGCATTAAATGGAGCAATGTATAATTAAGCAATATAGTTTTATTTAAAGACAACCAGTGTACTTTTTCTTGGGGCTAAAAGTTCATGTTTTCTGCAAGCATACATGGTGTTTTTCACATCTGGGAGGGGAATAGAGATAAGAAAAGAACAAACACTAATCAGAGTAAATGGGAGCACCGGCTGCAACATATGCTTTATCATGGATAAACTTAATTTTGGTTAGATAATGCCTCTGCAGCTGCCAGTATGGGGCAATTGTTCCTATCTGAAGAATTAAACTTAATTTTGAAACATGTATATAGTTCTCTATGTTCTAAGTTAATAGTTTATGGGGTTGTTCTGAAAATGCATTTTGTTTTTTATTTGAGGGTTTTCATTAAAACAAAAAGTCTTGCAAAATATGATATAAGTTCAAATGGAAATGACAAGAAACAACTATATAAAAAAATCAGGCTGCCAAACATTAAAATATGTATGCAACAAAAAAGTAGGAAATACACATTTAAAAAACTGTCATGTATAATAGGTGGTACAATAACCTCTTCTCATAATGGCTATGCTATCCATATTATCTTGGAATTTAAATGGCCTTACAGGTGTACACAAAAAGTAAAAAAGTATTGAAATATATTAAAAAATGCAGAGTGCAAATAGCAAAGCTGCAAGAGTAACATGTGGAAAGAAATGAGCATGTGAATTTGATAAAGAAATGATTTCATGATGTATATTTAACAGAATATCAGGGATAAAGGAAAATCTCAGTAATTATACTAATTGCTAGAGGGGCTCCAATAGTGATAGACGTGGAAAAAGAAGATATACATGGTAGATTTGTGGTAGTAAAGGGCTATTTGCAAGGGAGGAGGATTAAGATGTCATGTATTTATATTCCACCAAAAACTGCTATTATGGAGGTTAACAATTCTGGTAGAAATACTCAGCTTTTAGAAGGGGATGTTACTTATAGTTGGGACCAGAACTTGATTTGCAGCAGTGAGGATATATCTGGGGGACCTAGAAAAGAAAACATAACAAAGGAATGTAGATTTCTGAAGATATTTATGAAAGTAATTGGTATGGAAGACATAATCAGTAGTAGGAACTTAGAGATAATTTACATATTATTGCCCAAGGTGCAATAACTGAGCTAGACTAGGCAGAAATCATATTTCACAGGAACGTGTGCATTTTAGTGAAAGCTTCAACACTCATCCACAAACTATTTCAAAACATGCACCTATAAACGCTAATAAAAAAGCAGGGTAAAGAAGTAAAAATGATACACTGGTGCTTTCTCCCTACCTGTTATAAAGAAAGGAAATATTTGAGAGGTATTAGGGAAGATAGACATTTGTTCAGAAGTTATAGCTACAGAATGGGATAAAATGAAAATGAAGTTTAAAAATAGGCTAGAAATAAAAGAGAAAGAGTTTTGTTTATGTGGTGATAGGAATTATTTAGAAGGGCCGGCAAAGGGTAAAGTATTTCTGAATAAGGAGAATGTCGCAGAACAAGAAGAGGCACAACTGCAGAGCACTAAAGAGAACATAAGGGAGTATCTGGATAATAAGCATGGGTTCAAAAGATTGCTGTTAAGCAACTATGTTTTGATAATAATGCTAGAGTGCAGAAACGTTTAGTGCAATGGCTTTTGCAAAAGAAATTAGAAATGGCTGTCGCCAAACATTGGGAGCCTATAAAAAAATAACCAGGGAACCTGTAGAGGTATTAGACATATTTTAGAAATTTTATGAAAATTTGTATAAAACAGAGAAATGTGGAAAACAAGAAAGAGGACAATGGAAAAATATACGGACGATTTAATTATGCCAAGGCTAGAGGTAGATGAGGCTGAATAATTAACAGTTAAGATAGGAGGAGATAAGATACAAATGGTATAATCAATCTGCAGGAAAGTCTCCAGGTACAGATGGTATTCTGTGAACATTTGGAAGTTAGAAGAGAAGAAAGTGATAAAGATCTGGAAAGTTGTGTTTAACAGTATTTTAAAAGAAGGGAAGCACCAACATCTTGGAAGAAAGCTCTGGTGATGGTAATACCTAAAGATGGGAAAGACCCATCAGACCCAGCTTCATACAGATTTTTTTATTTTAAACCCTGATTATAAAGTGTTTGTATCTACACTAGCTAAATGAATGCCAAATGTATTGCCAAAATTGATAGATATGGATCAATATGGTTTTGTAGAGGGAAGTTATTAATAGAACAATTATGATCCAGAGGGAAGCAGAATGTCAGAAAATATTGCTGTTGTTGGAGGTTTTTGATGCAGAGAAAGCACTGCACAGAGTAAGCTGGGCTTTTATGAGTAGGGCAATGGAAGCCTTTACATTCCCCTGATACCATAATAAGGTTAATTAGAAGGATATTTGAAGCATCAAAAGCAAGAATTAAAGTGGGAAGATTCCTCTTTGGAAAGCTGTGTCTGAACAGAGGAACCAGGGACAGTGTCATCTTCCCCTTATGTAATTTGCTTTACATTTAGAGACATTGGCAAAGAAACTAAGGGACTCAGATGTAAGGATATAATTGGTATGATAATCAAAACAAGCTAGCTTTATTTGCAGATAATATTATTGTAATAAAATATCAGGATTTGCAGACAGAAATGAGAGTAGTGTAGAAGAAAGATACAAAGACAATTCCAATAGTAGAAGGAGCAATGGATCTTATAAAAAAGAATCTACAATCGTATTTAGATATGTTACTGATACATGTAACTCTGTAAGAATTGCAGAATGAGTCATTATTAGGCACACTGCGGGTGCTGCGAAGGGCACTTCTGGCTGACATCAAAGATTGAAACAATACTAATTTCATGAACATTAATCATACTTTGACTTAGGAATGGGGTCCATTCCATTATGGTATTAGAAACCTAAAATATTTGATGAAATTAAAAAAAGATTGAAACAATATTATATTCATAAAGTAGCAGAAAGTATTCTAAGAATGAAGCCAACATGAAGATGGAGAAAGGAGATTTTGCTGATAGGAATGACTACAGGTAGAGGTACAGAAAATAGGCAAGATGGGACTGGAATTTACTGGAAAAAACTAGCAAAGGAACCAAGGTATTGGGAACAAATAACTAGAGAGTGAAAGGTAATAGAATTGGATGAGGCCAAGAAGACATTTGAACTGCAGACTGGAGACAGACTTCCCTACCAGAAATTGATATCAGAGTAAAGACAAAAAGAAAAGGATAGGGGAATCCTAAGTGAACCATCTGCTCTGGTATATTGTAGTTGAATATGGAAGAAAAGCTGATGTTAAAAAGGGATAATTAACAGGCCATATAAAATATTGCATGATAACTGTAAGAATCAATCAGAGGAGGTTAAAAAGATTGAGAAGAGAGACTGGATTAAGAATTTACAAGGGAACAATGGAAGGACATATGTATGGCTTCCAAGTATGCAACAAAGTCCAAAAGGTTTAGGATTTTTGCTTGGAAGTGTTTGCATAGATATTTTTATGCCTCAATCAGACTTCAAAGAATTCTATCCTAGGTAGATGGCAAATGTTAGAGGTGTGATGATAAGAAAGAGGTAACTGGGAACATATGTTTTAGGAGTGTAATGAGTTGGCAGATTTTAAAAATTCCATACATAGTACTCTGTCAGAAATATGAGCTGAGTAAATGGGTGCAACTGAAGAATGATTTTTTTTGACTTGGGACACAGGATCTGAATTACTTGACATGTTAAGGCCTCGTTAAGTGTATTTCTAGTGGCTGTCTAAAGAATAATTACTAGAAAATGGAAATCGAATCAAAAACAACTGTATTTGAAGTACTGGGTACCGAAACAGAGATAAAAGAACAGTAAGTGGGATTTTAGAAAAGGAAAGGAGCAAATTGCGTAGAAATAAATGGAAATTATGCGAAAAATTCATGTAGAATAATGTTCAGGAGACAGAGTGAGGTTTAAGGGAAGGCTGGAACTGGGCAATTTATGTAATGTTGGACTGATAGTTATAAAGAAGAACATATGTGATGTATAATGTATGTATGCGACTAGAAACATGTTAATATGGTTTGTTTTCTTGCCTGTGTCTTAAGCGATAATTTAAGAAAGGTGTTTAAAAGCCTTAGATAGATTTCGGAAGGGAAAGGACACTCACTTGGTGGCCTTAGTTTCTCTCACCATGAATAATATTTGTAAAACTGAGAAGAGTGGTTGTAGTGCTATGTCTGGTTCCAAGGCTGTGCTTTGTCTTTGTTATAAGATTATTTTGAATTAGACAATCCACAAAATGAGAGTGGATATTTTTTTCAAAAATCTTTTCTCCACTTAGATTAGTTTAGGTAACAGTTTCTATTTTAGTGTTATTTGAGATAATATGAAGTGTTTTGTTTTGGGTGAAAAATAAATATTTATTTTAGTGTTGAGAAGTAAGTTAGAGGTTCAATGGCAGTGAGTGTGTGATGATCTCCTATAATTTTGTTATGGATGGAGCAGTGCAGATAAGTGTTGAGACATCAGCATATTGTACAAAATGACAAGATTATTAATGATATGGAGTTTATTTATGAAAATTTTAAATAAGAGTGGGCCAAGTGTTGATACTTTAGGAACACCAGCATTGATTTGTGAGATATTTTGCTTCCATTTAGCTGCCTGTTGACAATCAGGTAGACAACTGTGGAACCATAAGAGGAAGATAGAAGTGAAACGTAGGGTATCAATTTCAGAAAGGAGCCTTTGGTGTGATAACAGTATCATGTGCTTTGGACAGCTCAAGGAAAAGAGAGGAAACTAGGTTGCCATCATTCCTGTTTTGGCTGATTATGTTGCTGAAGTTGAGAAGAGCAGTAGTAGAGCTATAGTTGGGTCTAAATCCATGCTGGTTCTCAGAAAGGATGTTATGATTTGTTAAACGTTGTATAAACTGTGTATGGATACATTTCTCAAGAATTTTTGAGGGAGATGATATCACTGAAATGGGTCTAAAGTTTGTTACTTCACTTGATGTACCTCCTTTGTGAAGGGGTGTTATGAAGGATTTTTCCAGATGGAAGAGACATAGTTTTCAGTTTTGGACTGGTTGATAGGAATGGATGGAGACAGGGAATGCAATTGCACTAGTACACTTTTTAGATATTCAGTGGGAAGGTTATCAGCAACTAAGGTTGTTGGTTTTAATTTTCTAAATAACTGTCTAATAGCTGAGGTTGAGACAGGGTGAAAGATAAATAAATGAGTGTGATTTTTCAAGAAAGGAGAAGCTGCAAGAAAGTGGGGTGGTCATTGATCAGGGAAAGAACTTACTGGATAGTATGAGTGTTTAATTCAGTCGAGATGGAATCACTGTTGTTAGAAGTTGTTGTGTAGGGTATGATGGCATGATTAGGTTGTATTAGTTTCCTTAAGAATAACCAGAATAGCTTGATGATTAGTGAAGTGTATTTAAACTGCTAAGTTTAAACTGTTGTATGTAACTAATATATATATATATATATATATATATATATATATATATATATATATGTTGTCATTGACTCCCCAAATGATGCTAACATACTGCAAGAGGGTGTCACAGCTACAAATAACTGGTGCCAAAGTCATGGCCTTAAGTTAAATACAAAAAAATGTATTATAATACCATTCAGCAAAAACACGGCCCCTACTGATTATCACATCAACAGTAACCCCCCTAAGCACACAACCTGTGGTGAGAGACCTAGGTACTTAGGTTGACAACAATTTCACATTCGACCACCATGTGGTGGCAGTGGTCAGAAAAGCCTTTTACTTGGTTCATCTCATAAGTAAAGGGATTGCATCCAGAAAAAAGGAGGTTATTACATCTGTTCTCCGTCGTCATTAGGCCTATAATTGAGTATAATGCCCTGTTTGGTATGTACCTCTCCAAACATCTGCACCAACTGGAAAGGCCACAGAAATACCTCACAAAGAGAATCCAAAGCCTCCAACAGCTGTCCTATGCAGACAGGCTCAAATCACTATCACTCTGTGTCTCGCCTACAAGGCAGTATCGGACCCTGCCCTACTAGAGATGCTCTATATCTGTAAGTCTAACTCCATGTGCATTACCCGCTCGATAAGCCTAAATCTAATATGTAACATCAACAAAATCTACTGGAGAGACATGTTTGTCTCCCAGAGGTGCCCCGTCTCTGGAACAGACTTCCCATACATGTCAAACAGAGTACCTCGCTGACCCTCTTCAAGTGGAACCTTGATGAGTGGATGAGAAACCACAAATTTGTTGTAAGGGTTCCACCTTTGTCCCTCATTGGACAGGGGTGACAGGTGCTGATTGGGGGTTCTTTTTTGGGGATAAACTCTTGGCTAGGCTTGTAAGGGCCCCGGGGCCATTAGCCTAGTAACCTCCTGTGATCCTATGACCCTATTGGTAAGCATACATTTTCATGACACATAAGTAAATAGCTTCATTTAATGTTCGTCCAGCTATGTATGAAGTGATAGAGATGTCTCCCTTAGAAATGACTTACGTTTTGTTCCAAAGCCATTCATAGAAGTTTGTGTCATATTACCGAATTTTTAATTATATTATAGAAATTAAACTTTAAAGTTATCTTGAATGAATGAGACATCAGACTTATAGAAAGAAATGTACATATGCATGGGAATATAAATTTCATTTTTCTGATTAACCTGTGAAGAATATTGAGCATTAATTGATAATTATTAAGTCAGCAAACAAAGGGAGAACTAGTCTTATTAGTTAAAACATAGTATGTTGATACTACATTGGGTATATTGAATTATAGCAGCACTTAAGTTTGCATTAACAGGCAAGATTTGACATCATAGTAAATAAATATATGTTAGTTCTGGGTCTTTCCAAGGGTTCATTATTTGTCAGCATTAGAGGATATGGTTAACAGACCATGTTACTTTGCAAACGATTGTCTGCACCTGTCTCCCTTGGCTTCTGAATATTGGTTAAAACTTTATCTGCCTACTTAAAACCTTTTTCAGGCAATGCCAAACTGAAAAATCTACTGACATAGCAAATAAAACCCATAGAAAGCTAAAGGTGTTACTGCTTAATCCTAGGAGCGTAAACATAAACTCCACATCCTACAAGCTCTGTTTACTCTGCAGAATATAGAATATAGATATCTGTGCCATTACCAGGACATGGTTGAAATCTGCAGAAAGCATCTGGCAGTGCAAGGCTTTAGTACCTTCCACACATTTAGACCATCAGATGCACAGACAGAGACAAAAGTTGGAGGAGTTTCAGTCCATATTAGCAACAAGCATAAGTCTCGGTTGGTTAAACAGAACAATGCTCTGAAATTTATCCATGTGCAAATCACCACAGACAAACTCCCATACCATATCTTAGCAAGCTATAAGTCACCTTATGTGTCCATAGAATTCCAAAGCTCATACTTAGACCTGGAGGCACTTACCATTTTACCAAATAAATTATTCATGGCAGACTTTTACTACCTCTCTATAAACTGAAAAACATACACTGTTTTATATTTGCAGGCACAACGATTTCTGGACTTTATTAACACAAATACCCTTGACCAGATAATGTGCACACCTACCAAGCAGTTTAAGCATTCTGGACCTGCTACTTGCCAATATGGGAGGGTACTGGAACCCCCCTCCAAGTATTATGTTCTAACTGGTGAGGTTGGATCACAAAGCTGTCTCCTTCAAAATAAAAATCACCTTACTAATGCCACTAAACAATGTAGCAGTTAGGAACTATTTCAAAGCTAACTATACCCTATTAAGCAATAGTTTATCAAAATACAATGCCACTCCCAATCCTGAGTTCAGAACAACCTATGTGGAATTGTTCACAGTGACCCTGTACAACCATGTAAATGTCTACATAGATGCTGCTGTACCTACTGGAAGTAAGCCCAATGCAAACTCTAAAAGCAAACCACACTGGTAGAATCCAAACCTTAATAGGGTTTATAACAAAAGGAAAAAAGTCATGGCTAAAATCAGGAAGAGCAACTGCCTTACTGGTAGGAGTCCTCTAATTAAAATAAACAGGAAACTTAGAGGACTAATTACGTCCAACAAGGCCAATTGTCCAGCAGGATAAAAGCACTCTCATCAAACTAAACAAACAACTCAGAGGACAAATAAAGGCTATCAAAGCCAAATCTGTGATAAGTTTGGCCTCCCAGGCCAAGGACAACCACAAAGCATTCTTTAGCTATGTCCTCAACATCAAAGGCAATACACAATTGTATGCAGAGCTAATTGTAAATGGAGCCACCTAAACTGAGCCAAAAGATATAGCAAACCTCCTGGCTGATAAATTCAGCTCCAACTTTGCTCCTCTTTCCCCTCAGGAAATATCTTCAAATATAACTCCCCTTACTATCACTAGAGAACAGGTCCTTAATGTTATCTCTAAAACCAAGAACACTGCATCAATGGGCCTGGATAATATCCCAGGATGCCTTCTAAATAGCATGAAACATGACCTATCAGGGCCTCTGTAATTACTATTTAACTGTAGCCTCCAAATAGGCTTCATGCCTCATTAATGGAGAAAGGCAACAGTCATCCCTCTGCACAAAGGTGGGCCATCTACAGACCCTGGAAACTACAGACCTATAAGTCTCACTAGTCATATGTAAAGCCATGGAAAGAAACATCATGGAGATGATCAACAGAGATATAGTAAACCTCCATACACTGGACCCAACCCAGTTTGGTTTCATCAAGGGAAGATCGCGCCTACTCAACCTGGTGGACTTCTTTGAGAAGGTCACCAAAGCAATGGATGAGGGCAAAATTGTTCACACTGCCTACCTTGACCTGGCCAAGGCATGTGACACAATACCCAACTCAGACATTGTTGACAAATGCAAGAGGTTAGGTACAAACCCGTATGTCACACGGTGGATAGCCAACTGGCTCACAGACAGGACCAAGGAAGTTAGAATTGTGGATAACACCTCTACAAAGAGGCTAGTCACAAGTGGAATCCCTCTGGGATCAGTCCTTGGACCACTCCTTTTTGGCATTTACTTCTCAGAAGTCAAGGCCAGTGTCAGTGGTCTCTAGCTGACTAAAATTGCAGATTATTGCAAATTAGGAGCTGTAATTGAATCTCACACTGACACAAATGTTCTCTAGGAGGGGCTGACACAGACAAACATCTGGTGTCAGAGCCATGGACTAAAACTAAATACCAAGAAATGCTTAATAGTATCCTTTGGGAAGTCATCCTTCCCTGGTAACTATCATATTGACAACGCACCTGTTAGAGGTGAACCAGTAGTCAGAGACTTGGGACACACATAGATAGTAATCTAGCCTTTGATCATCACATGCCTATAGTGGTGAGGAAATCATTCTTTGTTGCACAACTTATAATCAAAGGCATGGCATCTAAGTCCAAAGAAGTCATTGTTCCACTGTATTTGGCATTCATCAGACCTATCATTGAGTACAACACCCTCTTTGGTATGTACCTAACCAGACATATCCAACAACTGGAATGTCCACAGAGGTTCCTCACTAAAATAATACAGGGAGTAAGTAAAATGTCCTATGCAGACTGCCTCAAGGCCCTATCCCTGTATTCTGTCTACTACAGGCTTTTGAGGGGAGATCTATGCCTGGCATACAGGGCATTGTCAGACCTCACTCTGATGGACCTCCTGCATATCCACAAAACAATCAGTACCAGAATTACCCATTCTAAAGACTTAAACTTTGCCTGTGATATAAATAGGACCTGCTGGAGGTATAGGTATGTATCCCAGAGACTACCCTGTCTATGGAACAGGCTCCCCGTGCATGTGAAGCAGAGTTCCTCACTAACCCAATTAAAGTGCAACTTGAACAAGTGGATGGGAAACCAGAAATTCATTCCCGGTTTGGCACCTATGTCTCTAATGCAAACAGGTAACCTGTAAATGGTTCATCCCCTAGGTCCATGCTTACACTTATCAAGGGTATCAGAACTTGTCAGATTTTTGAGATGCATGGTTATGCTTAAAAAGGCCCTTGTGTTCATTAGCCTAGTAAAAACCTATGAACCTATGAATCTATAATTACAAGGTAAAGATAGCCTCACAGGCTAAAGACAGCTATGTCCAAAACCTCAAAAGCAGCACACAGCAGTGTGCCATACTGGTGGTTAATGGTGTCACCTTCACTGAGCAGAGTGACATAGCGAATTTTCTGGCTGAAAAATTCAGCTGAAATTCCACCATCCAATTCCCCCTCCTTTTCCTCCATGATATACCTACTAGAATAACTACCCCAACTATTAACAGGTAGCAGATTCTGGCATTACTCACCAAGGACAAAAACACACCATCAGTGGACCCTGACAATGTCCCAGGATGCCTCCTAAGTAGCTGGAAACATAACCTGTCATGACCACTTGAGTCATTTTCAACTATTAACCTCAAAAAAGGCTTTCTTCCATGAGAATGGAGGACTGCGACAGTCATCCCACTTCACAACGGTAGACCATCAGCCAACCCTGGAAACTACAGACCTATTATTCTGACTAGTCTAATATGCAAAGCCATGGAATGAATTATTAT
>NC_056751.1:558593033-558655533 GCF_019279795.1 Protopterus annectens | reverse complement strand
GATGTGTGCTTAGTGAAGCGGTTGTTTCGAAAGACAAAGACATACACATTAAGTAGCCTTTTTGGACTGCCTTGTAATGATGGACTAAGTAGCCCTCTGCCACCCAAACGTGTTCTTGAAAAGGTAGATTGGTACTGAAGGAAAGAAGTGCTTCTTAACTTGATTTACTTGTATGGTGTAGTGAATGAATCGAAATGGAAGAAGCACCTGAGTCACAAGGAGGACGGGAGCAACTGTGCTTGATCCAAAATGAGGTGTTGTAGTTAATCTCTGTCATAGCAGGTTGTTAAGAATGGTGTTTGTGAAGATGATTAGTAGATTAATGTGAGTGATGGATGCATGACATGAACAGTGATGCAGGAGAGTGCTAGCTGATAGGCGTAGCGAGGTAATGGATAAAATCGAGAGTGGTGAAATTAAAGAAAAGGGGTAGTGATGTGCCTTATTTTTGACAGCTACGGTACACAGTACTCAACTCTTTCTGATTTTTGGTTTAGAGTTTTGCTCTGTTCTGCCTAAAACTGGCAATTTTGAGAGAAAGTGTTAGGGATTACACAATAAATAATTACAGTACTTGGAGTTCTAGCTGTGTGAGCGCTAGCATTTTATAACTGTTGCCCCAATAATGGAAAAGTACCAGGAAATTTAATCTCACTAATGCCCTTTGTGAACCAGTGTAGAATGTTTAAATTTCAGCTTACTACTTGTATTAGAAGATAAACAGAAATTAGGTCTTGGAAATCTACTCCTGCTTCAAAAAAATGGCATTTTAGATCTGCAAAGGTTCTGGACTGAATGAAAAAATAGTCTGAAATGAGCTCTAAAATGATGTAGAAAAAGAGAAATTTGTAATGTAATGTATGATCGCATTCATGGGTGAAATAATGCCATAGTTTCTAAGGAGTTTACCAGATTCAATTGACAGGGTCTCACCTTCACAAAGCCCAACTGTTTGAGGTTGGATCTAATAATATTCTTGACATCATAGTTTATGGGGTCAGCTGTAATACATTCCATAGTTTTTCATATGAGGCTTGTACGACTGATCAGTCTGTAATTACCCAGGGTGGTTGTAAAGCCACCCTTATGGTGGAGCATCACCACTGTAGTGCATCACTCATTAGGGAAGAAACCAGTAGCTAATGTTAGGTTAAGAAGTTTAAAGAGTGGGTCTGCACGGGTGTGATTAACACTGTTAATTAAGCACCCAAGTATATTGTCAGGTTCTGTGGAACAAGTATTTTTGGTCTTAGCACTTTCAGTAAATGATTTTTAAAGATATTTGGGAACGTAAGGCATTCAAATATTTCATGGCACTCTGGATAGAAGTCTTGTGGTTATGTTGGCACTAAATTTGTTTGTAAGGATATTGGCAATGATGTTCAGTTACAATAGGAGTTGTCATTATGAATAATTTAGAGCAATGTAGGGTACTGTTTACTAGTTTTTTTAGGATAGCTAAAGAAAGATTTATAATTATCTTTGGCTTGAGAGACCAGCCTAAGTTCATGGGCTCCATTAGCAGACATGATAGTAATTTTCAGTTTTGTTTTTTTAGTAATGCTTTTGATATTTTCCTTGTGAAGTGAGGTTTGGGATCTACTGTATAATCTAAGGAATTTCATTGATTTTTTTGTAGAGATTATTTCTGTCCATGCATGCCTGCTGACCCTCACATGTTCCAACAGGGGTTCCCATCACCAGCATGAGTAGCCATGTCCATGTCTTTCAGGCACTGGCTTCCCACATAATGGTGGACCTCCACTTGTCCCCCAAGGTTCTGTCATTAGAGCAGCAGCAAGTGCCATTTGGGAAACGCTGTCATATCCCAACGATGGGCACACACCTACTCCCTGCCTGTGCTGTCAAACACCTGAAATGCTAGTCGAACTGGGTGGCAAAAAAGGTTCTTGAGATATATTGACAGATATAACAGGAAGTGGCAAAACATTGTGCTCTTGAAGGAGGGGGACATGTTTTAAAAATAGAATAGCTCAGGAAAAGCTCTAACTCAGCTTTAAAAAGTGTTTTATTGAACACCATTCTGAATGAGACACACTGTTTTATACAGTATTCAACCACATGAATAACAAAGTATTTTTTTTGAGGCGAGGGAGCAAAGCCTTCCATATCCTTCAGTTCAGGAAAGTGTACCCCTGCACCACCTTATAAATTAAGTAATGAATTACCTTCACGGTTATTACACCTTAGAAGAAGGTAGATTATTACTCTTTGCAGTGAACTGTACTCACTTGTGTGCTCTTTGAACACTAGTGCATTATTGGTAAATTGGTATTTGCATAAGTTAAGTACTGCCATCAGAAGAAAGTATTATTAGAGCTATCAGAAACAAGTACTGCTACAGCCATCAGAAGTTAGTACTGTTACTGGTATCCAAAGGTAGTTTTACAACTGCCATTAAAAGGGAGTGCTGCTATTACTACCATACAGAAGTACTGATGCTGTTATCAGAAGAACATATTATTACTACTGTCATCAGAAAATAGCATTGCTACTGGCATCAGAAGGAAGTACTGCTACCTGACATCAGAAAGTAATATTGCTGCAATCAGTTGAAGAAAGTAACCCTATTGCTATCTGAAGGAAGTATCACTACTGCCATCAAAAGGTGGTGTTACTACATCCATCAGAAGGAAACACAGCAACTGCCACATACTACACGAGTTCTTCATCTAGATGGGAGACCCCTGGCATCATGGTGGAATGGTACATCAGGAATAGAATGGATTATAGGAATAGACTGAAAACTGACAAAATAAGATCCTTAAGGAGTTAATGTTTCAAGGTTTAGATAAGTTGCCTCAGATATTGCCAGAAGACTTGGTGGTCATGCTTGGTAAGGCACAAGCCGGATTGCCCAGTCTCTGCTTAGAAGGTGGTTTATGTCAGTAGTTTCTAGGTGGGCAGTGATAATTCCTTTGCAGAAAAGTGGCTTTAGGAAATGCTGGACAGCTAAATGCCTGTTATTCTTACTTCCCTACCAGTGAACGTTACTTTTCAGGGCAAGCAAATGAAAACTGTAAATGTTAATTTGCTTAAAGATGTGCAGAAGGGGGACTTAACAAAGCAGAGGTCTTGCCATCAGAGTTTGATCGACTTTTTTTTTGATTGGGTTACCAGTGAAGTGGACAAATGGAGACCTCTGTCAAGGATATCTACACTTCAGAAATGCAATAAACACATTACATAAAAGGGCACTGGGAAATTAAAGAGTAAAGGGAGGCATCCCATAATGGTGATAAAAACTAAAAATTTGCTGGCAGACTGGAAGCAGTGGTGACAGGAAGAAATGGAAGGGAAAACCCAGTAAGCAGTGGGTTACTACAGAGCTGAATGCTGGCTTCAGCCCTTTTTAGAATAATAACACAAGAAGGTGGTGCCTAACGTCACCTTGAATACAAATTAAAAAAAGGCTATTACAGTGATAACAGTTGGAGGGATTGATTTCTAAGAAGACTTGGTGTGGCTCACAGGTCAGGCAGACCATTGCTAAAAGGGTTTTATTGCAAAAAATCAGGACATGCATGGAGACAGGGATCCATAAAAAACTCATGTGTGGCTCAAGAAAGGGTGGGGTTATACTCATCCCCACTGAGTCTGGAAGGAAACTCCTGAAATCCTTCCATCATATAACTCATTGGTAAGTTTTCAGCTGAAGAACTATACCCAGCAGCGGTGACCATAAAGAGGAAAGGAAATAAGTCTGGCAGAAAGAATAGACTACATAATGAAGAGCTACATAACTGCAAATGGAGTGGCGTATATGTGTAAGTGAGGACCTAAGTAACTAAACATGTACACTGCAACAATGTGGGGTATTGCCATCTATGCCAGGGAGAGCTGGGCGGTACATATGTGGCATGTGCCAGCATGGTTGGCTGGAGTATTGTGGGTGATTTTGTGTCATTTGACTCTCATGCTGACTTGTGTGGATGCTTATGTTAAAAATGTATCAACAGTGTTATTATAACTGATTAAATGTTTATGTTTAAACAAAGCTCTCTTTGTGTACTGTACCAGAGTCAGGTGATTAACCAGCACTGAGAGGATGGAGCTCACACAGCAGCTTGTTTTGTTTTGTTTTCTTAAGAACCTGAAATAAAAATCTATGACAGTTACCACAGTCAGTCAGTTGCATTGGTCAGTTCATTTGAGTTCAGTTATAAGTTGAAAGCTCATCACCTTGCCTAGTAGAAATAAGCATCTCAGCATCTCATCTTGCCTTGCTGAATTAATTAAGTTAGCTAGGGAACAGGTATGCTTTAGACGGTCAGGAAATATAGTGAGATTAGTTAACCAGTATTTTTCTGCATCTGTTTGAATCTGTCCAAATATATTATTTTTATGTTTCTGTGCCTGAAACTCTGATGTTTATTGTACTTAGATATTTAATATTCTAATGTTTTCTATTTTATTATTTATTATAAAATATTTTTATACCTTTTCATTGTGACTGATCTTTTAGAAATTACTTTGAACATCTTCAGAGTACTTGTGCTTATTTTATTGACACCCTGGGCCACTCAAAATCCTGACTGCTTTGGTTACACTTTACCATTTATGTTAGTATTGAGTTTACTCAGTATAATTGGATACCCTTGTAGGAGCCTGATAGTGGTTTATTGGTGCCAGTGTGGTTACCTTACATTCTGGGCAGATGAGGTACAGCTAGTATATCTGTGCCAGCCTTTCCCAGGACTTTATGTGTGTGAAAATCAAATACCCAGGTGTGGAAGTGTCAGCTACTTGGAACTGGGACAGCGTGCTCTAAAGTGAGTCTTGTTGGGATCTGGAGAGACAGAGTCCAGGCCCAGGTCTGGAGTGTGTTCCCAGTGTGCTCTTGAGGGAAATTGTACTTGATGCTGAGAGCTGCATTTGAAAATACTGTGTAAATCTTTTACTGTTCTTAGTGATGGTATCTCACCAGTGTCAGTGGTGAGGATTGAGGCTCCTTGACTGCTGGCCCAGGCAAAGAGCGCCCATCACATATTGGTCTCACAGTGGTGGGATTTCGATTGAACTTCAGTAGCCTGTGGGCAGTTCTCACAGAAGGTGTTTGTACTCTCAACAGTCACAAGGTAAGCATTCAGAGTTTCACTTTTACAACAGTTTTATTTATTTTTGTTAGTTTAGTTTAGTCAGGGAAAGCAGGCAAAGATGCCAGCAGAGGATTATGGATAAGCTGGCAAAGAACCAGTTGGCCAAGGTGTGCAAAGCCAACAGACTGGTTCTTGCTAACTGGACTAAAGATAAAATGGTTTCAGCCTTAATTGCAGCTGCAAAGCAGGCCATTGGCCAGGAGGACAACCAATCTGGTGATAGAGATGTGCAGTCTTCAGAAACAGGACAGTTCACCTTTTCCTCAGAGGACTTAAAAATCCATCTGGAGTTAAAGAGATGAATTGGAAGTCAGCATGAACTGGCCAAATGTTTGGAGGCTGAAGAGAGACGGTGATGTTTGGAGATCAAAGGTGGACTGCGTCGTTTGGAGGCTGAAGAAAAGGAGAAGCAACATCAGCATGAGAGAGAAATGCTGACCCTTTGGAAAGGTCATGGAGGTAATGGAGAAGGGGATAACTGGAACCCAGAAGCAATAAAGGTCAGTACATTTTTTCCACAATTTGCAGAGGTGGATAACTGTTGATAGTTTTATTCATATATTTGAAAGAGTATGTAAAGAGGAGACTGTTGCCCAAGTGCTCTGAGTATGGTTTGTGACCTCCTTACTCCATGTTAAAGCTGTAAGTACTGTTTCTAAATTGTCTGATACTGATTTTTTAAACTAAGATAGAGTGAAACCATGTTTTCTGAACTGTTATAATGTAGGTCTGGTAGGCTGGGGGAGACTCAGACCCCACACCTGAAGTTGGGGCTGGTGATTTGGCTATTTCAGGGAGGGAGCTATCTTATAGCAGTGAGTCTGAAAGTGAGACACAGCTACTGGTAGGTACAGATGTTTCCATGGACAGGTTACTGCAAGGATAGGGGTGAGTGGTAGTACCCAGGCTGACAGTGAGGCACTGCTGTCGGAAGATACTAGGCTTCCTGTGGAAGTGGAGCTGGGAGGGATCACAAAAGTAGAGTTGAGATAGGCTCAACTTTCAGACCCTACCTTATAAGGCTTGAGGGAGGTAGCTAAGTAGAAACCTAATGCTCAAGGAAAATGGGGAGTCTGTATGCTGTAGGAAAGGGTTACTGTCATACCTCTGAACCTCTTAGAGCAAGAAATCTGGACAAAGCCATAAATAAAAATGGGACAAAGGCCCAAAACAGGGACAGTTTTTAAATATTGCCCTTACAAACTTAGAACGTTGACAGAATAACAGGTTTTACATTAGCATGACTTTAATGAAAGGTATGAAGTCTGAAACTCCAATGTAAGCTATTATTTTCTAACTTCAGTCTATAATGATTTGCCAATAATTTGCCAGAAAATGACAATTTTATGAAAACGGACCAAAAATATGAGGCAAAAATCTGGACATCCTGTGAAAATCTGTACAGTTGAGAGGTATGGTTCTGTATAGAGAGTGGACCCCTAAGGGAGGGCTAGAGGGTGAGGTAATACAGCAGCTGGTAATGCCCAGAGCCTACCATCTGGCACTTAGCCATAGGCCATGGCATTCCTTTTTCAGGTCATACAGGCATAAAGCATACTAAAAGACTTATTATGCAGAACTTCTATTGCCTGGGATTGCAAAGGATGTAGCAGGGTACTGCAGGACCTGTGAGCAGTGCCAAAAGGTAGGCAAAGCAGGGGACTAGGCCAAAGCTCTGTTGATGGTTTTGTGTGTAATTGAGGAGCCATTTCAGATGGTAGCTATGGATATTGTGGGGCCTTTGAGTACCCTGTGGTCCACAGGGAAGAAGTAAATCCTGGTGGTAGTAGATTATGCTGCTAGATACCCTGAGGTAGTGGCTTTGTCCTCCATTGAGGCTGAGAAAATGGCAAATGCTTTGTTAGAGATTTTCAGCAGGCTAAGTTTTCAGAGAGGAATACTGACTGGCAGAGGTGCCAGTTTCATGTCAGACCTGCTGGCTTCTCTGTGGAAGCATTGTAGGTTGAAGCACCTAAAGAACACCCCCTATCACCCCCAGATTAATGGTCTTGTGGAGAGGTTTAACTCTACAATAAAGACCATGCTATGCACATTTGCATGTCAGTTTAAGCGAGAGTGGGACAAATATTCACCCCATCTACTGTTTGCATACAGAAAGGTACCCCAGGAATCCACACGTTTTTCACCCTTTGAGTTGCTGTATGGGCATAAGATGAGTGGACTTTTAGATTTGGTTTGTGATGAGTGGGAGGATGAGTGTGAATCCCACAAGTAATCTATTGAGGCATATGCCCTAAACCTCAGGACGAGACTTAGGGAGCTCATGGGCTTGGTCCAGGAGAACCTAGCAGGAGCCCAACAGCAGAAAAAGGTTTGGTATGACAGGAATGCTCAAGCTCGAGAGTATGCTGTGTGACAGCAGTTTATGGTGCTCATTTCTGCCAGACACAATAACTGCAGGCAGCTTGGGAGGGACCCTTTGAAGTGGTAAAGAAGGTCAGTAATGTTAATTACATGGTAAACCTGGTAGGCAGGAGTCAGGGGCACAAATTGTACTATGTTAACATGATGAAGCCTCAGGGTGTCAGGGAGGTCCTGGGCAGACTGCAAAGGGCAGGGTTGACCATTTAGCCCAGTAAGTGTCAGGTGGTTATGGCAGAGGTCTCCTACCTGGGACATCCAGTGGGGATTGGTAAGATTAAGCCAGAACCTGCCAAAGTGGAAGCTGTTACCAAAAAGCAGATAATGGCATTCTTAGGGACAGTGGGGTACTATAGAAAGTTTTTTCCTAATTATAGTACAATAGCTGTTCCCCTCACAGATCTGACAAGGAAAAATAGGACAGATAAGGTAGTATGGACCCCAGCCTGTGAACAGACATTCCAAAAGCTTAAAGGGGCTTTGAGAGGATCCCCTGTGGTAGCCAGGCCAGATTACAGCAATGCCAATGCAGATGGACTCTCAAGACAGGGTATAGGTTAATGTGTTCCCAGACAGGCCCATTTCTCTCAAGCAAGGTTTTTCCAGGGTCACTTGAAAAACTAGCTTGAGTCTTCAAAGGGGGGAGAGATGTGGCGATGTGAGAAGTTGCCATCTGTGCCAGGGAGAGTGGGGCAATGCATATGTGGTACATGCTGGCATGGTTAGCTGGAGTTCTGTGTCTTTTTTGTGTTGTTTGACTGTCACGCTGGCTTGTGTGGATGCTTGTATTAAAAATGTATCAACAATGTTAATATAACTGATTAAATGTTTATATATAAGCAAAGAATTTTGGAGGGGAAGAGTAGACGTTTTTGAAATTGTTCTATACTTTTTAAAAACTGCAACAGATCTTAGCAAAGCTTTGAGTGGGTACTGTACCAGATCATGTGATTAAATTTGATCTCATTCTATAACCAGCCCTGAGAGGATGAAACTCACACAGCAGCTTGTTATGTTTTGTTTTCTTTGAAACCTGATATAAAGGTCTATGACAGTTACCATAGTTAGTCATTTGAGTTGTTCAGTTCAGTTGAGTTCAATTTTAAGTTGGAAGCTCATCACCTTGCCTACTGGAAGTAAGCATCTCACCATCTCATCTTGCCTTGCTGAATTAATTAAGTTAGCTAGGGAACAGGTATTCTTTAGATGATCAAGAAATACAGTGAGATTAGTTAACCAGTATTTTTGCATCTGTTTGAATCTGTCCAAATATGTTATTTTTATTTCTTCTGTGCCTGAAACTCTGATGTTTATTGTATTTAGAAATTTAATATTCTCGTGTTTTCTATTTTATTATTTATTATTAAATATTTTTATACCTTTTCATTGTGGTTGGTCTTTTAGAGATTACTTTTAACATCTTTAGAGTACTTGTGCTTATTTTAGTGATGCCCTGGGCCACTCTGAAAAGCCTGACTGATTTGGTTACACTTTACCATTTATGTTAGTATGGGTTTTACTCAGTATAATTGGATACCCTTGTAAGTGCCTGATAGTGATTGACTTTTGGCAGCATGGTTACCTTATAGTCTAGGCAGGAGGGCTACAGCTAGTAAATCTCTGCCAGCCTTTCTCAGGAGTGTGTGTGTGTGTGTGTGTGTGTGTGTGTGTGTGTGTGTGTGTGTGTGTGTGTGTGTGTGTGTGTGTGTGTGTGTGCGTGTGTGTGCGTGTGTGTGCATGTGTGTGCGTGTGTGTGTCTGTGTGAAAATCAAATACCCCAGTGTGGGTGTGTCAGCTACTTGGAACTGGGACACAGTGCTCCAAAGTGAGCCTTGTTGTGATCTGGAGAGACAGTCCAGTCCCAGATCTGGAGAGTGTTCCCAGGGTGCTCTTGGGGGAAACTGTGCTCGATGCAGAGAGCTGCATTTTAAAATACTGTGTAAATCCATTTCTTTTCTTAGTGACGGTCTCTCACTGGTATCAGTGCTAAGGACTGAGGCTCTTTGATTGCTGTCCCAGGTAAAGTGGGCTCATCACATATTAGCGGAAATAGCTCCTCAATTACAGGCAAAGGCATAAATGGAACTTTGACCTTATCCTCTGCTTTGCCTAACTTTTGGCACTCCTCACAGGTCCTGCAGTACCCAGTTACATCCTTTGCAATTCCAGGCCAATAGAAGTTCTGCATAATAAATCTCTTAGCATGCCTTATGCCTGTATGACCCGCAAAAGGAATGTCATGGGCTATTGCTAGAAGTGCCAGATGGTAGGTTCTGGGCACTACCAACTGCTGTATTACCTCACCCTCTAGCCCTCCCTCAGGGGTCCACTGTCTATACAGCAACCCTTTATTCCAGTATACAGACTCCCATTTTCCTTGAGCATTAGGTGTCTTCTTAGCTACCTCCCTCAAGCCTCATAAGGTACGGTCCAAAAGCTGAGCCTGTCTCTACTCTACTTTTGTGACCCCTTTCAGCTCTCCTTCCACAGGAAGCCTAGTATTTTCTGATAGAGGTGCCTCCCTCTCAGCCTAGGTACTACCACTCATCTCTGTCCTTGCAGTAATCTTGTCCACGGGAACATCAGTACCAACCAGCAGCTGTGGCTCATTTTCAGGCTCACTAGTGCAGGGTAGGGGTCCATCTGGGTCACTCCCAGGCTAACAGATCTACACGCCTGTCTCCAAGCCTGACTACATGTATCTGCAGGCACACAGGGTACTGCATTATCAAAATCATTCCCTGTCAAGACATCTGCAGGAATATCCTCAAACAAAGCTACCTGATTGTTTCCTGTTCTTCCCTCCCAGTCAAGGTGAACCCTGGCCAAAGGTATTTGGAATGGGATCCCTCCTAAAGCTCTGATTGGAGTGGACTGCCCAAGCAAGTACTGCTCCTCTTTGACCATTGCAGGTTTCAAAATAGTTATGTCAGAGAGGCTGTGTCTCTCCTAGCAGTGGCCTGTCTTCCATCCATTAAGATAGGATACAAATTTCAGTGATAGTTTGGTACCCCTGTTGTCTCCAGACAACTTACTACTTAGCACACTGTTATTTCAACTTGCTGGCTCCCTCACCTTTTGTTCCCCACCTTGCTTCAGTGAACATTTGTGTGCTACATGGCCCCTCTGGTTACATTTATAACATCTAATCCCTGATCCTGGTCATGTACCTGAACTAGTGGCTTCCCCTCTTATGGTAGGCTCTGTTGGGGTGATTTAGGCTGCCCACCATGGGTTCCCTTATATCTATATGCAGCACTGGATATCTCCTTCTTGTGCAGCGATATCCTGCTTGTTAAGTAGAGATCCCCTTTTCTCCCCAGCTCATCTACAGAGTTACACTCTCGGTATGCCAAACAGATTCTCATATCCTCAGGCAAAATGTCAAGTATTTGTTCCCTCACCAAAATGTCTGCCAGTCTTTTAAGAGTGGTGACCTGACACCCACTCACATACCTATGGAAATAAGTGCTTAACTCAGCAGTATAATCACATACACTTTCATCTGCCTTCCATCTGTGTTCACAAAACATGTTTTCTGTAGGCTTCAGGTGTTAACTTACAACAGTTCAATAAGCATTGTTTCACGCTATCATAGTTTAAACAATCAGTATCAGACAATTTAGAAGCAGCAGTTACAGCTTTACCATGGAATAAGGGGGTCAGGAACCATATCCAGAGCTCTTGGTCAACATTATACTGTTTACATACTCTTTCAAATATATGAATAAAACTATCAAATGCATACGCTCTTCAAATTGTGAAAGAAATTTACTGATCTTTATTCTTCTGGGTTCCAGTTATTCCCTTCCCCATGACCTCCATGACCCTGATGAAGGGTCGGCATTTCTCCCTCATGCTGACACTGCTTCTCCTTTTCTTTAGCTTCCAAATGCCACAGTCTCTCTTCGATCTCCAAACATAGCAGTCCCTCTTTGGTCTCCAAACATTTGGCCACAAGTTCATGCTGACGCTGCTTCTCCTTTTCTTTAGCCTCCAGTTCAAGTCTCTTTAGCTCCAGATGGATTTTTAAGTCCTCTGATGAAAAGGTAAACTGCTGTTTCTAAAGACTGCACATCTCCATCAACAGACTGGTTGTCCTCCTGGTCACTGGTCTGCTCTGCAGCTGTGATTAAGGTTAAAATCATTTCCTCTTTAGTCCGGTTAGCATGCAGCAGTCCTTTGGCTTCACACACCTTGACCAACTGATTTTTTGCCAGCTTACCAAAATCATCTGTTGACATCTTTGCCTGCTTTCCCTGACTAAACTAAACTAACAAAAAATAAATAAAACTGTTGTGAAAATGAAACTCTGAATGTTTAACTTGTGGCTGTTGAGAGTAGCACAACTTCAGTGACACATATAATAGAAGAAAGAAGTGAAAAGGAATGTATAATTGGAGTACATAGTATTATCAGAGGATATGTCTTGGTTGTATATCAGGAAGAAAGACAAAAACTGGGGAGAAAGGTATATGAATAACACCTGGTGAGGTAGGGCTTAATGTAGTGATATTTTACACAGAAGGTGGTGGATGACTAAGGTACGGCAACAATGCAGAGAAGAAAGGTTAAAGGATGTCACTAATAGAAGAAAAGAAGCAGATGTTATGGGAAGGTTTAAAAAAAAACAGTTATGAATATAGACAAACTCAGAAGAACATTTATCTGTTTAGTGAGCATATATTCATATGTTTATATGTCTGTGTATTTTCAGCGCATCTTAAAGCTAGCATAAAATCATTCACACATTTATTATTATGTCAGTCAGTGATTGTCTGCTGCAGTCAAATGATACATTCTGTGGTCACTATTATCTGGGCAGAACAATAGTGGATATTGTGTGTGTGTGTGTGTGTGTGTGTGTGTGTGTGTGTGTGTGTGTGTGTGTGTGTGTGTGTACATGCACATACAACCGGATGTTTTGCATTCACCTGAGCTACCACAAACTTTGGTAGAACGGGCCTCAGAATGTCTTATCTGAAGGACAGCACACTCAGGAGTGCAGTACCACTTATGCTGCACTATAGTGCCAGCAACTTGAAAAAAAGTAATAAATCACCTGGAGTGAGAACAGAACCCACATCCTTCTTCACCAAATATGAGCTTACTACCAGTTGAGTTACTGAGAATGTATACATAATTAACCTATGGAGGCTCTTACATTAGATGGAGATGTAAAAATATGTTAGTAAGCATGCATTATGACCCTTTAATTTGGTTTGTAAAACCAGTGCATACTGTCAATATACCACAATGTGCAATTAATTAATTTGCTTTACTTTGATAACAAGGTAATGTAAGCCAATAACAAGTGATCATTTTCAGTTGTGACTCCTACTCTGGAACACAAAACTGCACTACATAGTGGAAAAATATAAAAAATACACATGTTGCACATCTCAGGCATAAAGTTTGCTTATTCTGAGTAAGATGTGGTAATTACTTTCATGTTAATAATAGCATCAGTGAGATTACATCTATCTTCTCACCCATTCAGTGTCATTTTAACCACCATAAATAAACTGAATGGCATATCCTAGCAATAACTCATGAATGAGCATGGATATCACAGGATTAACCCATGATTGGTATGGTTTGATCATGAGGGTGAAGCACAAGTGATCAAACGAGTGTGGGTTAATCCTATGATGTCTACACCCAGTTGTGAGTTATTGCTATTATACAATGACCTTATTTAAGAAAGAAATCAGTTACCGTTCATAAATAATATCTTTGTATGGTGGCACTGTAGTGTTCTTCCACGTTCTTCCTTGTTTGTTGATGTATTATACATGTGTATGGGAGTTACACTCCCACTCATGCGCAGTCCATCAGTACAGTGCAGGAGAAACAACAGAGAAATGAGAATCTCCTTCGCTGTTTTTTTTTTTTTAATAAAATGCAAGAAACCTGCACTAAACCCAACTGAATGGGGGGGGGAGAGATAGGGACAGATTTTAAATATTCCTCTTATAAACTTGGAAAGTTCCTGGAATAAGTTTTGTGTTGGCATACATTTTTGAAAGGATATAAAGCCCAAATCTGAAATGTCTATCTTTATTTAATGCCTTCAATCCCCAGTGGCTTACCAGAAAAAATATTTTTTTTTATGTGGAACAGACCAAAACTATGAGGCAAAAATGTGGACATTCTATGAAAATACAGACAGTTGAGAGGTATGAGAATGCTAAGATTTTAGGAGGGACAACTGAGAAATACAAGGAAAATCAGGTACATTTCTGTTTTAGTTTTGCAGAGCATACCTGCTTTTTCCTTGTATTTTTCTCTGTCCTCTAAGCATACCCAATAGAAAAGTCTGGCTGTTCAGTGGTACTTCAGCAGCCAGTTTTCTATTCACATATGTTCGATTTACAATGCTTACACTGTCCAATCAGCATGCACATTTTTGCATGACAGTAGGCTATTGTTGTATAACGTATTATAATTTATTTAAGAGAAATTGCAGTTTCCCAGGATAACAACAACCTACTGGACAGAATGTGACAATCATTTTGCCTTTTTCTTCATTATGAACCTAAAACGTTAGAAGCTACTTGGAAATATATTTCTTTTAGTGCTGAGTAGTTAACAGTGCTGTAGAAAAGCTCATATGTGCAATACATATATTGATTACACAAATGTGTATCATTTCCTTGAATAATATAATTTCTAGCTGCTTCTCACATTGAGAAGTCTGTTACATGATACTAATGTGAAAATCATATAAGCTATTTTACAATAATAATTCCTATTTGTTAATCAGGTAGGCCCACCTGACACATAGGCCCTTTTCAGGGGACCCGGGAGTGATGTTTGGTTAAGTAACTTTCTCAAGTTCATATATTGCTTAAATGAGGGCTGAGGGAATCAATCCCTGAACCACAAGAATGACAGATCATAGCATTAACCCTCTGTGCCTACTGCCACAGTACATGTAAGGCTGTCTACAGGTTAGTGATGCACTTTTCGGAGCCTCATACCTCTGTTAGACTTGTAAGTACCCCAAAGGACAGTAGATACACTGCTTTATTTTGCTTTAATTCAGATGACATTCACATGTTTCACCTAGAAGATAGCAACCCGGGTCTATATTGTAAACTCGAACGCTTACCTTATCGAATACCTAATCATCGACCTGTCTTCATCAAACTGCATAAACACCGAATGCCCTAAACCGCGAAATTCAAAAAGTCGAACTGTCATACTTGTCCTACCCCACCGCCCGCTACATACTACCTACACAAACTAAATAAACCACATACATACACTAACCGAAACCCTACTTCTAACCCTAAACTAAACTCTACTTCTAACCCTACACTAAATATTACATATACCACTATGTATGCACTTAACTTAACCCGCACCCTAACCCTAAGATCCGTAACTATCGCACACTTACCTTAAAAAGCTAAACCCAAACAAACTAAATAATCCACACACATACACTTAACAAAACTCTACACTAAATCTAACATACATTACCATCTATGCACTTACCTTAACCTGCACCCTAACCCTAAGGTCCATAACTATCGCACACTTACCTTACGGAGCTATACCGCAGAAGGCCAACCATGACAATTTGACGTTTCTGCTTTTGCTCTTCTGGAAGATCAATGTTTTCATGGTTCAATGACTACGGGTCGACGTTTAGGTATTCCATAAGGTAAGCATTCGACTTTACAATATAGACCCTAGCAACCCACTATGTTGCAGTATCACTAGCAGAAGATGAAGCCAAGCACCTAGTGTAGGGATAGAACCCATAGCCTTATGATCTTGGAATTAAAAGAAAGTGTGTTCCCTGTTGAGCCATACAGATTCTACTAGTAGTTTATTTAATGATTTTGCAACACTGGAAGACTGTAATTAATAACAAATGATATAGTATCAGTAAAAGAATTAAAACCTAACACAATAACATGTTTACATCTGTTTAAATATCTCATAGCAATAAATTAAAAATAATTTTTCATATGGAGCTGCATTACTAATTGCTCCACAATGTACAAGATGAAGTTTACTTATTCGAGAAATTTAAATCGTGTTTGAGTCCCAGGTGCTCGAAGACTACTGTCTCAAAGCCAGAGACTCAAGCATTCTGTAGCTCAGGGTGGCTGCTGCTCACATTCAAACTCAAAAATGAGTTCAGGCAAATATTATCCCCAAATCCCTGAATACTGGGTCCACTCTTAGGGGCATATTATCAATGAGGTAGTTTCTGAGGATAGCTGACTTCCCTAGGTGTACTATTATGCATTTCTTGGCCCTGGGTTTTAAGCAGTGACTTTGGCACCAGTCATTTATCTATGTTAGTCCTTGCTACAGGATGTTAGTGTCTTGGGGGGATTCTATAACTGCCTGAACATATTGAGTTCAAATGAGGCAAGTGTGGCATCCATGGTGAGGGAGTAGGGAGAGGTGGGAGTGTGGATTAGGGCACTGGTTAGTAAGGGAGCTTTAGGTTATGGATTGAGAAGGCAGTTTTAGGGGTTATGGAGTAAAAAGGGTATATTAGAGTTAGGGAAGAGAAGGGGGTTAGGTCTAGAGAGTGGGAAGGAGTTTTAGGGTTAAATGGGGACTGAGAAGGGAGTCTTAGGTTTAGGGAGCAAGAAGTCGGTTTTAGTGTTAGGTGGCAAGAAGGGAGTCTTAGGGTTCGGGAATGAGAAGATAATCTTAGGGTTAGGAAGTGGGAGGGGGAATTTAGGTTTATGTAGTTGGAAGGGATTTTTAAGGGTTAAGGTTAGGGAGAGGGAATGGAATTTTAGAGTTAGACTTAGGGTTCTTGTAGGGCTATAAATTGTTATTGGACAAGGTGTTGAGAGGGCGAAATTAGTTACAGGAGATCAAGTTAGTCGAGCTACAAACATGTGATTACCTGTAGTTGAACGATTTATATGCACTTTTGTTGCTTTTACTGCAAAAGGATTTTGATATAGTCAACAATCTCTCCCCACTGTTGCTGGCAACTATAAAGCAGCTGTTTGAAATGCTACAATTCTCTGTAGTAAACATTCACAAAAAGCATATCTGTGCTGAAAATCACTATGTATCAAAACACTAAAGCATCAAAAGAAAGGATACCTGCATTGTTATAACCTGCCACTATGATTTACATGACTGCAATATTGTTGATAATTCAAGACCTGAATGAAAACGTAACTTATCATAACACATCCTATAACTGACATTAGCTCCCTTGCTTGCTTGTAAGGGGTGATACAGTGCTTGGAAGGTGAGCCATATTTAGCTTTGGACTTTGGCATGGTTCCACTTAAATATTTTCCAAGGAAACTGCGACAGGAGCCGACACTCTGTTCTGCTTCACTAAGATACTCTGAAGGGAGGGAGATTGAGTACAGGAGGAGATGGGGGGTTATTTTTGGAGTGACTCTGAGGTCCTGTCCTCTTCCCATTTGTAGGAAGGGCTGAGCCTAGAGATCAGAGAGGAGCTCTTCAGTCTCCAGTGGTCATACACAGTTGGGACCTACAGGCTGCAGCCTTTGAAAATAAGCATCAGCCCTCACTCAGGTAAAGCAAATCCTACAAATCATGTGTATGGGGATTCCTGCTCCATTGTTTAAGTCCTAAAAGGGGTTAAAACTAAGAGGTGAAGAGGTCAATGAATTCCTAGTGTTCCTCACTTAGGTGCATAGGAGAGCAGAGCTATACTGTACAGTATCTGCGCTGTTATGCTTGGTCTCAGCAGTTGTTTAGATAGAAGAATATTTTTAATTGTTTTAAATATTTGATACTTACCATAAGAGTGCATATTATTAAAATAAAGCATTCATTTTGGCATAGTAAATGCATTTGATATCTGCTGCAACTGTCAAAAGGTGCAACTTAAATTTGAAATGAATACATTTGGTTCATTTAGTTATGTGTTGCAAGATTTTTACTCACAAATACACTGATTTCCGATCCGAAAATGTTTCGCATTTGGAAGTCATAGCTGTATTTTTGCATTGATTACTGATTTACTAAGTTTAAAAATTGCTTTAAGAAAGTTATTGCATTTGTGTTTTGCAATACAGTATTTTTGCTTAAAGTTTTAGTACAACACTGTTGACTGCAGTATAATAAATTTGCTAAAGATAAGTTCAAAATATGCAGATTGCTTTTTGGTGTGTATTTTACATTGGACAGACGTCTGCGTGGAATGTTGTTTTTAATTTAGCACTCATTTGTAAATAGCATCATTGTCATAAAAAAGTACAAATGATATTTCCATTTGCAATGATAATTTTTGATGTGACTCAAGCCAAACTGTGTAATGCTTTCTTTAGCAGGACAGTTTTCCATTTGAAGTTAACAATGTGATTTTTATAACAGAATTTGATGTTATGTTTGTTCTGTGGCATGTTCTTTCTTTGTTAGAAACTACTTGCTAACAGCTCTGCAATGAACTTCAAGGCAGAAATCTTTATGCAGACCTAAGATACTTGTCACCGTGCTTCTCCAATTAATTCAAATAAATTTTAGCCTGCAGCTGGCTGCTTTGAAAAAGATGTATTTTAAATACTGTATATCTCCAATATTTATAAACAGCTACACAGCAATTATGTAACACTGGAAGTCAAAGTAAACAGCTCAGTGAACCTAAAGTCTGCTGTTAAAATGGAAAGAACAAGCTACTGTCCAGTGTTATATATGACTACAAAAATTACATGTTCTTATGTATCTTTGTGCTGTGTGTGCGTGTTTGTGAGTATGATAGAGTGTACATACGTGTGTGCATGCACGTACATTTGTGAGAATGTGAATGTGCACATGCGCATGTGTGTGAATTAACATATTCCTGTGTGCGTGCACATGCTTGTGCGCGTGGGTGTGTCTGTGTGTATGTTTGTGTGGATGCATGCAAGCATATGTAGGTCTTGCATTCTTTAGGAGGATCCTACAGTGTAAAGCAATTGTATGAATTTTAATGATGTTCAGTGCTGTTTATTCAATCATGTGACTTGATGAGTATTTAAATTGATCAGAAGTCTGTGTAAATTAGCAGTCTGATGAAGTCTTGACTAGTTATGTCCATGTGATGAAATTGCTTACTGTTTTATTGTTTTATTGTTAGAACATTTTGTGTTTGTGTGAGTTATAAGCTTTGTTCCTTGCATCAGTTACTTCTTTTGGAATGCTGAATCGTAAGATGCTGTCCAGGTGGTTGATGAAGCATATGTTAAATGATGGCATGTAGCCCATCCTGGTCAGTTCTTCACTAAATGCTTTTTTATGGTCGAGGCCGCCCAGCTAATTCTCACTTTGCCTTTAATTCCTGTTACTTTTCCCAGACGAAAACTCTGCCTGATCCTGAAAATTCACAGCTTTACCATAAGCAATAACTAATGCCAGAGTACCTAATATTTAAAGACTGCCAGTGCTTTTCTAATTTATTTTTTTTTATTGTTTTTTTGACAAGATAGGTGGGCTGATCCAATGTCCCAGGCCATTAACAGCAGATTGTAAATACAGCATTAGTGCTAAGCATCACATAATGCACTCTGGGAACACAGAACAACTGTATGTATTCCCTGGATGTCAGGTGTGACACTAGTATCACTGCATACTGATAGACAAGAAAGCAGGGAGTGTATCTGGACCCTGCAGTTAGACTGTTGTGATGTGGACCCTGCAGTTAGACAGCCTTCATGTGTGAGATACCATGTATGAAGACTAATGCCTCTTTTCACAAATGCTATTAATGTAATAACTGAAATCTCCAAGAAAATGAAAATTAAAAGCTATACTTCTCATCTTTTTTTTTTTTTTGGGGGGGGGGGGGTGATATGTAATACAGACATCCAATAATACCATGTGACAGTAGCTTGGCATGGAAATCCACAGCAAATGTCAAAGGGTATATTTGCCTACACTCAGTTCAGATTTGTTGCATTATCTATTCCCCTTGATCATCTCTCTGCTGGATTCAGTTTACCTCCTAAAAACATTGACTTGTCTTCTTCTACAATGTCATTTGGCCAACAAAGTAATAAGTATAGCTATCAGAATGAGAGCTGCTTCTAGTGCAGGATACAGCTGTAAGCAATTTAAATAAGAGCTTGTAGTGTGAGAAAAATAACATAATCCAGAAATAGCTGCACCAGTTCTTCCTAGAATACACTGAGACTGCTGACCTGTAAGTGTATGTTAGAATCCCTGACATATTTACAACAGACATGTTACATATTATGTTACTAGGCTCACTTGGCAGTTTATGTCTTTCAAGTGCCACTAGGGGGCAATCTCTCATCAACTAAGTTTTATTTAAGACACTTCTACTGAGCATTTTGAAGTTAACTTGCTTGCTGTCTGGTTTCTTTTTTGCTCCTACTGCACAAATGGGCCCGCTTGCAGCAGGCAGTCCTTAAAACATGTTGTAACAAAAATGTCAGAGGTCATTCTGTGATAAGTACACACTACCAAGTTAGCAACCCTCTTTGAAAGAAATTGCTTCCTTAAGATGAGACAAAAAAAAAATCACCTGCAGGCTCAGTCTTAGTTTTGTTCACTCCTCCTTCAAGGGTATGATGTGGACTGGTGTAAATAACATCCCAGAAAAGTTACAGCTAAGCATTATCATCTACTCATTTATGATGTGAGCAACATAAGGGACTGCCTTTCTTGGGCAAAATGTCCCTTATAGTTCACTTAAAATGTGGAATAATGTACTGCATGAAAAGAAAACATCATTCTATCCCTGTAATGAGCAGTGGAACAGTATTATAGTACTTGTATTTTACCTTTTTAATGCCTAAAGTAGGGCATTTTCAGTTAAGAATACAATGTTCATCATATTGATCACTGCTGCAGTAGCCTTAGCTATATGGGTTATATCCTGCCAAGGATATAACAACTGGCCAGGTTCCAAAGCTTCAGGGCACCTTCCATGTCCCCAAACTGTCATGCAGCTCAAGCTGAGCTGACTAAAAGACAAGTTTGGGCACAAAGCCCTTCAGAGCTTTGCTGCTGCTGAAATGTCTGCTCCTCTGAGGCGTTTGAGGATCGACAGTCAGTTTATGCTTTCTTTCACTGGGCAGATCAGTTCCTTTTGGGGAAAAACATTTCCATTTTCTTAATTTTGTTGCTGTTTTATTACTTTCATCTTCAGAAAAGTTATTTTAAATCTAGGAGCATTTTGTTTAGACAAACTGCCTTAAGACTGTAACATACTTTTAAAAAGAGCTCTCATTTTATTTCTGTCAGTTTAAAAGTTGTGTAAAGTAAATGATTTTTTTTTTCTGTGGAGAAATTGTGTTTAATTTTCTTTTGTGGGGCTGGCATAGTGTTTTAAAGTGCTTTTTGCTATCTTTTTACTGTCAAAGTAATATTTGTGGACTGATAGTGTTTATTGGCAATTACTGCACACAGTTTACAGTTTGACTATAGAACAGATTACTGATCCCATGGTCATTCCTTCTTCCAGCCAAAAAAGGAAAAAAAAATGAATCAAACTGTCTTTGCCATCACAGCAGGCTAGCAATTTGCCTCAGCCACAGCAGGAGACTCTGCATTGGTCAGTTGTTGTACCTACAGATAGAGAGATTCACAGATTAGTACTAGGCTAACTGCCTTTATGGGCCATTTTAAGCCTAGCCAATCACCCCATGTAAAAAATCAAATGCTACACCTTGTGTTTATAAGGTAAACACCTGAACCATTGTTCCAACCTCCTGAATTTGTCCACTCATCTTTTACCCTACATCCCTTTGGAGTAGCACCTACAGCCACTATGGACTGGGGGTTAGCCACACCCTCTGCAGCTGTTGGGGTCCCCTTAGTGGGCAAGGGAGAGGCAGTCTTATCAGTCCTGGGAGAGGGAACAGGGAAGGTTTCTCTGTTGTGTCAGAATGCTGTACCCATCCCTCATGAAGCAGCAGCTGCCATTAGTAACACAGGTGGCCCCATTTTTCCTGTTAAAAAGAAACAGAAAACCAAGCATGTATCTACTCCTCCTCAAATTACTTTGGATAGGAGCAGTTTACTGGGTCTGGCTAATAACTTTCAACTGTACAGATTTTTTCCAGAATACCCAGATTTTTGCCTTATATTTTTGGTCCATTTCTCATAACATTGTGCTTTTCTGGCAAATCATTGGCAAACCATTGAGGGTTTAAGTCAGAAAATAATGGCCGACATTTGAGTATTAGATTTCATTCAGAAATTTCATGCTAATGGAAAACTTGTAATTCTACCAATTTTCTAAGTTTGTAAGAACAGTATTTAGAAAGTGTCCCTATTTTTGGGCCTTTGCCCCCTCATTATTGATGGCTTTGTCCAGATTTTTGCTCTAAGAAGTTGAGAGGTATGGTCTGGCTCAGGGCTTAATTCAGGGTGTGATAAACCAAGATGCTGCCAGCCCAGATAGCTGTCATTTTGTAAGTAATTATATGTCACTTGAAAATATTAATACGATTTATATAGAAATGTGACACTGCCAGCCTAGCTAGATAGAATTTTATAAATGATTCTATGTCATTTGTGAATAATAATATGATTTGTATGCTTGCCTTAAAAATGTAAGAAAACTATATGCTCTGTACTGAGCTTCAAGATTGTAACCACAGTGCACCCTGCTGGAAAAGAGCAGAAATGTGTATAAACTATATGTCAATGCAAATGTATGGTTTCATAGTAGAAACTGGGACATACAGAGTTAGCTTGCAAAACTCTAAGAAAATAAGTTGATAAGTAAAGAGTTTTATGATGTGTTATGAAGTTAGTTTATCTCAGCTAAGAGACAGGATGTCTAGGCTAGGGGCTTCTTTCCATTGTATGGAAACAGAGGTAATTACAGGTTTCCAAGGTAATTGTTTTACAACTTTCAGTTTCAGGCAAACTTCTAAGAGAAAATTGTCAACTTCTGAGAGGTAGGTATTTTTAACAGACACATGTTAAAAATTTAAGTTCCTGCTAGCATGAAAAACTTAGGTAGAGGTGACAAGAATGACTGAGATGATTCAGCAGTAATGTGTATTAATCTTAAGAACTATCTCAGAGAGAAAGTCAGGGCATTTTATATCTTCTTCTGGACCTGTAAATATCCTTTCACCAGCACTTCTTGCCTTTCTCTGTAAGTAAGTTATTTAGGTAAAGTGATTTATCTTAGTGATGGATAGAAATACAGTAAGATTAGTCTAGATGTTTTCTGTATTTATGTGAGCCTGTCCTACAATGCTGTTTTAAAGTATTTCCTGTGATTCTGAACTTTGTTGTCACTGTGTTGAATTAATGAGTATTGTCTTATGCTTTTATTATTTATTCTTAAATATATTTAAACCTTTTAATTGTGGCTGGTTTGCATAGAAATATATAAGCTCTGAGAGTACTTGCATGAATTTGGTGATACTGTACAAGCCACTCCTAAATAGCCTTCAAGTCTTAGTCACACTTACCATTTAGATAATAGTAACATGGCACAGTAGAATTGGACAGCCTTTGGTAAGGGCCTTTATATTAACTAAGGGTAGTTGGTGGCAGGTGGTACTACCATATAGTCTGGGCAGAAGGGGGCATAGCTGGTGAACCTTTGACAGCCTTCCCCAGGAGTGTCTGTGTGTTTGTATATAAATCAAATCCCAAAGTGCGCTTGTGTCAGCTACTTGGGCAGGGACACAAAGCATTGGTTGGACAGACAGGTTGCTGTAAGTTTTGGCTTGACCACTTCACTGAGATTTGAACCCTATAGCTGTGCAATGTGGGGAGTCTTATTGGGGATCTGGATAGAGCAAGCAAAAGCAGTCCCAGACGGAATGTGATCTCTGTGTGCTCTTAAGGGAAATTGTACTTTACTGTGTGTGTACTCTTCATCCTTCCAATTTGCACTTCCCTCACTGGTGTTAGTGGTGAAGATTGAGGCTCCTTGATTATTGGGCCAGTGCATGGGCATCACACAGGGTATTGATCATTCTTGTAAACTAGTTTCTGGTAAAAGAAAGATGGATTTTTATTTTCCTGAACAGATTCAAGATTCTGAACAGGAAGATGCAGGGATGGATACAGTTTTTTTTCTTCAGATTTCTGACTCAGACTCAGGAGAGAGAGCTCAGTTTCTAATTCTCCCTGTGCCACTTTTTCTTTCTCTGGGACTATTGCTAGAATGTGTCAGTGTTTTCAGTGGGAGAAAGCTGAGATTTCTCAGACCCTTACAAAATACTGAGTTGTTACAGAAGGATTTTCAAGAACCTACACCCATTTCTTCTGTTCTGTCAGCTGGATGTACTGCCTACAATTTTCATGATAACAAGCTGCCCCTAAAATGCAGATAGAATGTATAAAGTTCTTTGGCCTTTTACATTTTTATACATTATTCCCAAACCTGACCCAGTAGCTATAGCTTTAGTTAATCCCACTGCTTCTAAGCACTTTATTAATTCTAATCTTACTCTTTCTGATATGGTTGAGAAATTATTGATAAGTATGGAAAAAAATGCATACTTCTGTAACTCTGACTTTCTGAATTTTGAACTGTCAGGCTTATATGTTAAAGTTTGTTCTAACAAGTTATGAAAGTATGAGGAATATTTAAGCTGCAGTTTCATCTTGTTAGGGAAAATGTACTTTAAATAACTTAGTTTCTTCTATTGCACAGGACACTACTCATTGTTTACAGCATGTGTATGACTCTGTTGAGACTTCTTCCAGGGCTGTACAGACATACATACAAATATGTCAAGCATGGGCATTAATGCCCTTCTAGCTTGCCAATATACCAAAACACTTGTTTCCATAAGTGTCCAGGCTATTCTTAAAAATATCTAAACTAGTATTTATTTTATTTTATTTATTTTACATTTATTGACCGGGATAGTCCGACTGGATGGATGTCCATTTTCAGCGGAGGCCCGGGGAGAAAAGCTCTAGTACTTGCTTTAATGTAATTTGGTAGTCTGTATCATGCATCAGCTACCCTGTCAGAGAACCAGTTAGTACACTTCTCATTCCTATAGCATCTTCTTCATAGGTTGTCTGATGATTCTCTAGTACTTTTTGATAACCCCAAACATTCCCAGAGGTAGTTTTCTCTAAATGCCCTATATACCCAAATAAAATCTCCTCTTAGATAGCTGTAATAGACACTGTACAACTTCATATATTTTAGTTTTTCATAATAACTTAAAGTTTCACACCCATGGATACCCTTAGTGTATTTCTGCTGTACTCTTTCCAGTTTATTCATGCTTGTTTCTTATAAGGTTTCTATACTGTTGTTCCATACTCAAGTTTGGGTCTAATGTAACTAACAAAAAATGACTTCATTCATTTGTTTATACAACCTACAGTTCTATAACTATCATCAACCATTGGTTGATATGATTAGAAAATCTCATAGCTGAATCTAATAATCTACCCAGGTCCTTAAATGAGTCTACAGTTTCAATCACTGTGTGCTGTACTAGATATTCACCTTTCAATTTATGTCTTCCAAATCTCATATGTTTCGTTTTTGTTGTATATATCAGCATATTATTCTCCTGTGTCCAAATGATCAATTTAGTTAAGTTATTTTGCAGACATGCCTTATCTGTAACACATGTAATCAGGTTATCCAATTTCAGGTCATCTGCATATAGACTGTAGAACACCTCAGATGAAAAAGTTAGGTCTGAAAGATACAATCTAAACAAGTAAGAGCCTAGAACAGAGCCTTGTGGGACACCCTGACTGTAACTAAGGATTTCACCTGTCCAGTTGCTGTATGATACTTGACATGTCCTATTTGTAAGCCATGCAGCTATCCATCTTATCAAGCATACATCAATACCTAGTTGTACTAATTTATTGATCTGTGTTTTGTGTATGACCCTGTCAAATTCTGAAGTTAAATCTATATAAATTACATCACAGCACAATTTTTCATTCATAGCTGTTATTATATTGACATAGAACATCATGTTACAGGTGGTAATAGATCTGTTTTCAACATATGGCATACTGATATATGGTTTCAAGTCCAAAACTATCCAGTTCTGACAATAACTTTTCCAATATTCTCCATTATTTTTCTGTAACATGAAAGTAGACGTAAGGGTCTGTATGACTCTGGGTTTGTCTTACTCCCTTTTCCCATAAAGGTTGTTTTAATAAGCATGTCTCTAATCTTGTGGAATCTACAGTAAGTTCTTGCTAAAGTGTTCTCAGGTCATTGTTACTAATTCCATCTTCTCCCTTTGCTCTGTTTAGATCCAGTTTGTGCATTTCTTTTTCAATATAATCTAATTTGATTCCAGTATCTGGGGTTACCTGGATGTTACTAGGACAACCTATCACCCCTTTTCTGGAGCCAAACTGTTTTGCATAAGATTTTGTAAATATATCTATAATCTGTTGTGTCTGTGAATACATTTTAAAATATGCACATAGTTTTTCAGTTTGTGTATCTTTACTCCTTCTGCATCTTATGTATCTCTAAAAAGGTTTCTTATTATGCTCAATATCTTTATATAAATTTTCTTCAAATTTTTCTCGATCTTTTCTCACACTATGCTTAATCGGTTTGCCCAGCATGTTAATTTCAGTTTTCAAAATTGTAGTTCGACCTCTTCCATTTCTTATATTTTTTGTCTCTCATCTTAATCAGATATCTTGTTCTTATGGAAATATATCCCCCGATATTGTATGCCTAGATCCTGATGTTAAACATTTTTTTGATTTTTTGTGCTCAATTTGTCTTTCAAAACTTTGCATATTTCATCTGCAGTTTTTCCACTGAACACCTCGCTTCAGTTAGTTTTACATAGTGACTGTTTTGCTTCCATATAATCTGTAATTAACCTTCTGTGCATTGGTTTAGATTTCAGTTTGGCAGAATTATCTAGCAATTAATTAACTTTTATAACCCCATGATCACTGTACATCAATGGTGGTAAAACTTGACTTGAAGTAACAGTAATTTCTTTAGGAACACAGACAATGTCTAGTATGTTCCATCCTCGGTAGTTTTTTTACAATCTGAAGCAATTATTGCTCCTGAATATACGTTGTGAATAATTTCCTTACTAACATTGTTGAATCAATATTATTCCAGTCTGTTGCTGGTAAATTTAAGTCCCCAGCTAATATTATTCTTCCCTCCTGTGTTTCATGTAAGAAATGTATAAATTCCTCTAGAACATCTGCATTTGACTTTGGTGGACTATACACCCCAACAATTGTTATATGTTCCAGAGTTGTCTTTATTGTCACATGTGTGCTCAAAACTAGGCTTGGATGCTCTACACATTTCCGTTTTTTAAAACAGCACATTTTTTCCACGTAAGTGTTTACCCAAAAAATCTTTTCATTCACAGTGACCTGACTATCCTTTCTATAGGTAACTTGTGAAAAATACGTCCTAACACCAGTACAAGCTATACTATCTAAGATGGCTGTCAGTTCTCTACTAACAGTGGGATAATCCTTGTGGATGACATCATTTGTACCAACATGAATAAAAACAGATCTGTACTTCCTTACATTAAGGTGTTCCAAGGCTCGTCTCACATCTTCTATTATTGCTCCTGGCATGCTTAATCCTATTTGATGCTCATTATCTTCTCTGCAAATATAAGTATCAGTCCCTCTAATAACTGAATCTCCAATTACAAGAATATATTTGCTGACCAGCTCCAAAGAATCTTCAGCTAATATCTGCTCTATCAATCGTTATGAAGGATAAATGTTCATCACCATTAATCTTATTAATCCCACTGTTTTCATTGTGCATTAAACTCTCATCCAGCTGGTATTGTAAATCACAGTACTGTTTTGAGGAAGATTTACATGGCTAAATTCTCAGAACCCCCCAGATTATGCAAAAATGAGATTTTAAATTCTGCCTTGGATAGAGATTTAGTGTTTGGCCCCTCTGCTTAAGAGGTGATTAAAAAGTGTGATGAAAGAGGCAAGCTGATCCAGGGAATCTCTAAGATTTTTCAGTCCACCTTTTCCAAATAGTCCAAGGGATTTTTTGTCTCCTCATCCAATTTTTGGCAAAAACAGAATAAAAATTCTCATTAAAATTCAGTTAAACAGATGTTTAAGAAGAAATGGCAATGTGTTTCCAAAAAAGGTCTTCAACCTCCCAAAACCAAATACAGTCCAACAAGTCTGAATGACAAATCTGGAGATTTTGTGACCCTCTCCCACCCTACCCCTTTTTTTCTTCTAGAAAATCTGAATCTCCATTTTTCTGTTTGGCAACCGATTGGGCTTTGAAAATCATCTATCAGAATTACAGATGGCAATGGGAGGAAATTCCTCCTTTTCACGGGGTCATTCCTTATCCTCCAGATCAGACTGTTTTGTATGTACCTGTTCTTCAGCACATACTTCTCCAAGGAGTGATAGAACCAGTTCTACCTTCCCAGGTTGAGAAGGGTTTTTATGCAATGATTTTCCCAGTACCTAAGAAAGAAATGTTTTGGAGACCAGTTCAGGATCTTTCTTTCCTAAACCTGTCTGTGATAGTATGCAAATTCAAAATAATGTCACTTCAAAACATATTGCCTCTTCTTCCTCTTTCAGGTTTCCTTGTAACACTAGACTTAAAAGATGTTTATCTTCACATACCTATTCATACAGATGTCAGACTTTTCTTAAGGTTTTTTGTGTCTGGATCACATTATCAGTTCTTTGTCTTACCCTTTGGATTACCCAATGCATCAAGAATGTTCACAAAGTATCTAGAGCCAGTTATAGCTCATTGAAGGCTACAGGGTACCCACATTTTTCCACATTTAGATGACTTGCTTATTTTTCCAGAGTCTTTTTCAAAGTGTCTGGAAACTCCCTTTTGGGTGAGTGATCTCTTACACAAGCTGGGATTCCAAGAGGACATGAAAAAGTGTTTTCTTACTCCTTCACGCAGGAGTGTGTTCCTGTGATATCAGCTAGACAGCTCAGTTTAAAGAGCTTTTATTTTTCACAGGAAAAAAATAGATCTTAATTTAGTTCTGTTTCTAAGGTTTTCTACTCAGACTTTGGCCACTGCATAAGGATTTTGGGTCTCGTGAAATCTGTGATTCTTAAGATATCCTGGTAAGACTCCACATGAGAAAGATACAGTGGTATCTGAAATCTCTTTGGTCCCCCATCAATACCCTTTACCTTTTTAAATCTCAGTATGGAGGTTTGTCGGAAGGGAAATATTTTGGTGGATACAACATATATCCTTAAATCCAGGTCCTTCTGTCTTCTTGCTCCAAAGCAGTCAGTCACCACAGGCACTTTGGACTTTGCTTGGGATGCAGTTTCAGGAGGAATAAAAGTTCATGGGGTGAGGCACACCAAGGACAGATGCAAGCACATAAATATCAAGGAGATGCTTGCCCTGACAAGACACTCAACTCTCTGAACTCTTTGGTCCCCAGAACCTCGTCAAGTGGTTGTAGACTACAGTCATTTGGTACATCAAATAATAAGGGAGGAACAGGTCACATCCCCTTTGCAAACTAGCTATGTTAGCTTGGGATATGGATTTATAGCATGATCTCACACTACAAGCATCCTACATTCTGTCCAAGCAAAACTGTGCGGTAGACAAACTGATTAAGACCAGGGCAGACCCTCATGAATGGAAACTAGACCAGGGGATCTTCTGAGATTTGATTCATCTGTTGGGACCTCCTCAAGTAGACCCCTTTGCCTCCTCTCTGAACAATCAACTGGCAAAATTCTGTTCCAGGACTGTATGCAAGAAGGCCTGGAAGACGGATCCTTTTCTTTTCCTTGGGAAGAAATGCTCCTGTATGCTTTTCCACCCTTTCCACTAATGTGCAGGGTACTTTTGAAGACAGAGAAGATGTTTGAATGATCACTGCTGGAGTAGACACTCCCTCCCTCCACCCCCTTTTTTTGTTGTGTTTTTTATGTCAGGGTGTGGACATTTATTTTTTTGTTGCTCTTAGTATTGTCTTTTCAGGGCTCAGCCTCACTTTCACCGCTGGAAGGAAAGCTATGACCGGCTTTACACTTGAACTTATGTTTAAGTTAGCTCCTCATTTTAACATTTACAGTTATGGTAACTTCAACTTACACAACTCTACCGTTTTTCAGGACCATTCATAGAGGGTCTTTTTTTCTGGGTGCCATTATTTAATCATGCAGAATCAAATTACAGTCTTTCATTTACAGTAAACATTTTCAGTGACAGAGAAAATTGGAATATATTTCTCAGCTAAAAAAGACTTTTCCTATTTTTACTTATTTTTACTTATTTTTATTTATTTTTTCACATGATGCTTCTGCACTTCTGCTTAGACTTTAATCATCCTCCATTATTCTTGACTATACCTCATTTTGAGGAATGTTTTTAATTTTGTGTCTTAAACAATTATGTTCTGCTCTGTTCCACACTGAAGGACTTTGGCCTTCATTTATCATTAAGAATTTTGCTAACAGATATTGATAGTGAATAAACTGCGCAATACTGAATCGTATTACAGTATTAAAATAATTTGTATTGCAGGTTGCTGAAACTGTAAGTGTTCCACATTTTGTCTGTTTGGTCTGTATTGTGAGAAGCAGTGCTCCACATTTTAGAGACTGAAGGTTAAGAGCTGTGTCATCCTGTAAGAAGACAGGCTCTAACTCTGTACTGTGTATTTCCTAATTAATGAACTAAAATGTGTATTTTTTTCTATTTCATGGCTACTGATGGTGTATTGTTTTTGGTTTGTTAGGGTCTATATTACAACGTCGAACTAAAACAAGTTTGAACATTGTAATATCAAAACCTAAAGTCCGAAAGTTGAAAACAGCGAAGCCATGGCACATTGACTTTTTTCCCAGGGAAAAAAATTGGTGGGCTGTTTTTGGGGCTTTGCTATTTCCTCCACTGTGGTGCGATCTCGGAGTTGTTATAGTTAAGTAGGGGGCGGGGGGGGGGGTGAAGCCCCCCTTTCGTTTAAGTTTAAGGTTATTTTTTTTTTCTTTTTTTGTCATGGAACTGAGATTTTTTTCCCTGGGAAAAAAATCGCTGTTCTGTGTTTTCGGTTTTGCTGGATTTTGGACTTTAGGGTTCGATATTACAACAATTGAACTTTTGTTAGTTCGATGTTGTGATATAGACCCATTTGTTAGGCTGTGGTTTTGCAGAGCTTTTCTGATATTTTGTTTCTTTAATTGCCTTTGTCTCTTTTTGGGTTGCAATCATAGCTTTTAGGTATGCATCTGTCCTGAGAGTGCATTTACTTTCTTTCTGCAGCTTAAGATTGCAATTGGCGCAGTCAAGTAAGGAGGCAGAAACCATTATTTGTATGAAAAGGAAGTGGCAAGTACACATGTACAAGTGGAAACAGGCACTGTTCTCCTCACAACACTGTAATGCACAAACTTGCAATACTATGAGCATGCTCTGCTTATGGGTGTTTTTTTTTAATTTAATATTGTAGCGGACCAGAGTCAATGGTATGGACACAACTATTGGCCCATGTATACAGAAGGAATTTAAGGTTAACCAAAAGGAAAAGTAGATGAAGAGATGACTAGATAAAAGACAGCAAGTGCTGTTACCACTTTTCAGGCATCCAAAGTAAGACACTAGGGATGTGGTCAAATATATGACATCACAGTGGGGTGTGACTACGACTACATTAGAATGATGTATCATCTGAGGCAGACCACACAAGACTTAATGAATAACCTGAATGATTTTCTTAGAGAAAATAACTGAATTAAGCCAGGCATCAGTATATGGTCTGTAGTGCACTTGAAAGCTTTTTCCGAGCCATTTGATTCATGTACAGTATGTACTGTATGCCACATCACTGGGCTTCTGGTGAGTATTTAAGTTTATAGTCATATTTTGGATTAATAAGTGACTTTTATTTTGCAATGTGAGTTAGAACATACATAATATAAAGCAAAGTAGGTGATCAGGGTTGCCCCAGAGGGGAAAATACTTTGTTATAGAAGTGACAGCAGCTAGCATAATGTACTTCATATTTTTGATATAACTTTGATAGTAAATGGTCAGTCTTCCAACATTTTTAACTTAAAAGGGCAAAATAATGAATATGTGTATAATGTTTGTCTTAAATGTAGTAAATTAAAGAAAAACTCCTCACTCAATCTTCAGCTGTCAGGGGCAACAAGTGATATGAATAAATAAAAAAAATGCAGTGTGTTTGAGACTTTGAACTCTTGTTTATTGGGTACAGAAAAAGTAATTTCATTCTATAAAACGTCATCAGGCTAGATGAAAACATAAAAAGCAGTTAACAATTATAAAAGGTTTTGCAAAGACCATGTGGTTCAAGTGAAACAGTGTTACCAATACAATTAATCAATTCAGTTATAATACAAAAACCTTTTTTCCAAATGTCAAGAAAATAAGTAGCAAAAGGTAAAATGTGCAACATGGGTGAATCTCTTAAAATACACGACAAAAACATGGGTGAATCTCTTAAAATACACGACAAAAACATGGGCGAATCTCTTAAAATACATGACAAAATGCATCTAAACCACACATAACACTGTCAAACCATGACAGCTACAAATGCATAAAAAGAACTTTGAGATATTATTATAACAAAGAAAGGTAATATACAACACAAATTTATACTTTGAAGCATTAAAAATACTTTATCACTTATTTACTTGTTAAGCAGGCAAAGACAATGAGCACAACTGCATCTTTTGAGGGTGACCCAAGAGCACTTTTGTGTTAATTGGCTTTCTCAGAGTAACACAATAGGCAAATGAAAACTGAAGACTCAAACATAGCACTACAGGGATACATTTGTTAACATAGTCTTAATCCCTGGTCTAAACTGCCAAATTTTATGCTAAATTGTTACTTTACTGGACTCCAGAAGCACTTAGTGTTTTCTTGGAATGAAGGACTGCTCAGTAGCCCTCAGCAGGAATTGTCAGAGTGGTTGCAGCCTTGGATTTCCATCATTAGCCCTGGTGACTCAGGGTAAGAAGGTGAAGATTAACCAGTCAGAGGAGGCCTAACTGCTCCCAGTAGCTTGTTTTCTCATGCAGTAAGGACAGGGGTAGCAGTACATTAGGCTCTTCTGTTGGAAGTAGAGTTATTGCCACTGAATGAGAATTTATCAACTATCTCCTGGAGACAAGCAGATATTGCATGTTATTTCAATGTTTGTCTCACTCCAGAATGGTAAAAATCTACCTAATAAGTAAAGCTTCCAAGAAGACAAGACTTCACCCATACCAATATGGATGACAAGCATCTGACAACACCCCATATGATCAGCAGGTCCAAGCAGACTAGTAACTATGAAGGGATCACACTTTACCATCCCATTTCTGAGCTGCTTCAGTTTCTCTGGCTGCTACTGTTCAGGGTTGGCTTAATGTCTCAGCAGCTCTACTGCAGATTATGAATGATAACAAAGAACAAAAGCAAGAAAAAAATGATAGCTGTCCTCCATCATTTCTTCACAATTTGTAAAATTAAAGCCACCGATCTTTTCATGAAAAAGAGAAAGTGTACTTAACATTAATTCTCCCCAGAAAAGAGTACATTGGCCTAGTGGGACTAACCCCGGTCAACTAAATGTAAATAAATATCAAACTGAAACATAAAACCTGCGAAAATACTGCATCTCTTGTTTAAATGCAGTGTCATGAACACCCCATTTCTCAGTGTGGATTGTCACACACTGTGGCAAAACTTATAAAAATGCCTTTTAACTGGGACATTTAACAGGATGGGGGACAGAAAACTTAAAGCTTGGATTGTCTCACACAAAACAGTATAGCTGGTAATGCTAACTGCAGAATGTTACACTAGCAGGAGTCTAGGTGGCTGGCTGTGTGAGTAATGAGTGAATAAGGGGTTAAAGTCATCACAAAGAGATGCCAGTTAAAAAAGGGACCTATCATTAAATAGTGAAGAAGTTTATGTAGAGCGACTTTGAGAATTAAATGATTTCTATAAATAAAACAATAGAAAATGTTATCCTTATAAAAGGAGTGTGTTACTAACATGTATGATTCACTTACAACCAGTGAATGATTGACATTTGCATTGAACCAATTTGGGTACAGTGATATATTTATTTACTTTTGTGCCTATTCTGACATTCCTATATGCACCAACTACTGTGCATTAAGTAATAAGGACATCCCATTATGGCATTATTCTGATGGGATGGGAAAGTTTTTGTCCTCCATTGGCCTACTTTTGATCTTACTTTTATGCAGGATGCCCAATGTTCTTGAAATATTTCAGTCGCACATACTACCTTACATACGTATTCTGTGATATAAATGTGAGTCTGTGTATTCCCAATGGTTTATGCCATTTATTCTTTTTGTGAGGAACCTCTGTGTACATTCCAGTTGGTGTAAATGCTTAGTAAGGTGCATTTTAAAGAAAGTGTCATACCCAATTATTGGTCTGATAAGGGCTGAGTATAGGGGAGCAATGGTGTCTCTAGAACTGGATGCCATATCCTTGTTATAATCTGCACAGTATAGAATAATTTCCTCACAACAGCAGACACATGATTCCAAAAGGCACTGTCCACATATGTTCCCAGGTCCCTAACTACTTGGTGCATTGTCTGTGTGGTTATTCCCAAGGGTGGTCATCTTACCAAAATATACTATTATGCATTTTTTTTTTTTGCATTCAGTTTTAGACCATGGTTCTTGCACCAATTATTAGTTTGTGACAAGCCTTCTTGGAGGACATTTGTATCCTTGCAGAATTTTATAACTGCACCAAGTTTGCAGTCATCTGCAAACTTGTTAACCAGAGGCCTTCCATGTTACCTTTGACTTCCTAGAAATAAATGCCAAAAAGGGGTGGTCCAACACTTGAGTCCTAAGGGATTCCTCTGGAAACTGGTATTTTTGTGGAGTTAGCATCCCCTATCCTGACTTCCTGTGTTGTATCTGTGAGCTAGTATTCTATCCAGTGAGTGACACAGGAATTTACTCCTAGTTTTGTGAGTTGGTCCACAATGCCCAAATGGGGAACAGTGTTGCATTTCTTGGCCAGGCCAAGATATTTAGTATGTACTATCTTGTCTATATTTATGGCTTCAGTGATTTTCTCAGAAAAATCTACCAGGCTGAGCAGGCACAATCTGTCACTGATGAATCCAAACTGTGTTGTTCCCATTGTCTGAAGATTTCCTTTGTTATTCTTTATAATATCCATGATGATTCTTTCCATGGTTTTGCAAATGAGACTAGTCAGACTCGATCCGGAGTTATCTGAACCAGTAGATGGCCCACCGTTCTACAGAGTAGTAACTGCAGCAGTGCTCCATTTGTTGAGCTCAAAACCAGTTTGAAAACTAAAGCAGAACTGATTGCTGGATAGGTCATGTTTCATGCAATTTAGGAAGCATCCTGTGATATTATTAAGGCCCATAGATGTTGTATTTTTGCCTTGGAGTGCACACTGAGGACCTGTTCACTAGTGATAGCTGGGGAAGCTATGGCAAAGGGCATCTCTTGGAGGGTAACTGGGGGGAAGCAGCGAGAAGTTGGAACTAAATTTATTAGGCAATAGGTTTGCTATATCCTCTTGGTCTGTATAAGGGGTTCAGTTTATAATCAGTTAAGCACAGTCTTGGGTGTTACCTTTAAGGTTGTGGACATAGCTGAGGAATGCCTTATTGTTGTCCTTTGTTTGGAAGTCTATCTTGTGGACTTGATGAGACTTCTGAGTTGCTTATTTATTTTGATGAGGGGTGTAACAAAAGAAGACACTGCCAGCCCAGCTATTTGGAATTTTGTAAATAATTATATGACATTTCTGAATAGCAATATGATGTACACAGAAGTGTGACAAAAGGCGGTTCTGTCAGCACAGCTGCCTGGAATTTTCTAAATAATCATATGTAATTTGTGAATATCGAGATGATTCATACGCTTGTGTTACAAATGTATTAGAATTGTATGTCATATAAGATGGTTTGTATAGACATGTGCTGAAGAGATATTTTTATGCACTATTGTAACTGTTTAACAGGGGAGACTGAAACACAGGAGATTAACTTGCAAAACTTCAGAAGAATGGTTAAGGTTAAGTTACTTTATAGCTGGGCCATAAATAAAAGATTTTCTCTCTCAGTTTCAGTGCAGTAACAGACACAATGTCTAAAACTAGAAGTTTTTTTGTATTGTCTTTACATGTGGAGGAATATAAATTATTTTATGACTTACATCATTTGCCAAAAGATCTAAGATCTATGTGTTTTTACAGGGTGTTGCTAAATGCTACAACACCATCAATGGTTTTTACCTGGGATAGTCAGATGACAAGAAGTGATGCCATACTGCAAGTATCCCAGCAGCAATATTTGAGATATTAATTTAAGAACCCTCAGAGAGAGAGAGAGACTGAGCATTTTGTATTTGTCTTTGACCTGACAACAACATCTGGGAAAACCCACTCACCACATCTGTCTTGCCTGGCTCTGTAAGTAAGTTAACTAGGGTACAGTAGTTTCTCTCAGATTCAGTAAGGACTATAGTAAATATTAGTTTAGATGTTTTCTGCATTTATTTGAGGCTGTCCTGCAATGCTGTTTTAAATATGTCCTGTAATTTTTAACTCTAAAGTTACTGTGATGATTTACTGAGTATTTTCCTGTTCTTTTATTATTTATTATTAAATATATTTAAACCTATCTTTCTGGCTGATATTTGTGAGACATATTTAAGCTTTTAGAGTACTTTCATATCTATTTGGAGACACTGTGCAGGACACTCCTAATAGCCTTGCTCTTGGTCAAACTACCATTTGGATTAATAGTAACATTACACAGTAGGATTGGACACTCTTTGTTAAGGGCCTTAAAGTACGTGATAAGAGTTGGCTGGTGACAGTGATAACTACTTTATAGTCTGGGCAAAGGGGTTATAGCTAGAAAACCTGTGCCAGCCTTTTCTAGGTGTGTGTGTGTGTGTCTATATATAAAACAAATCTCCAAGAGTGTGTGCGTCAGCAACTTGGGCAGGGATACGAAGCACTGGTTGGACAGAGAGGGTACTGGATGTTTTAGCTTGGCCACTCAGCTGAGATCTCAACTCTATAGCTGTGCCAGTGGGGATCGTATTGGGGATTTGGAGAAAGAGGGAGAAACCAGCCCCAGACTGACTGTGGTCTCTGTGTGCTCTTAAGGGAAATTGTACCTTTTGGGAGCACTTGAAATTTTGCCATTGAATCACTCGGTAATAGGAGGTTAGCTTTGGAATATTTCCTAAATGTTTGATGATTGGATGAGGTTATAGTTTTTAGCCTGACAAGTGAGGACATTGTATATGGGCGTGCACAAAGTTCCTTCATATTTGTGAGGATCAGGTCAAGAAAATTGTCAGTCCTAGTGGGTGTGTATACTAGCTGGTCCCATGCTTGGAGCTAGCTATGTATTTATATTTAGTATGTATTTGAATGGATCCCTATCATATGATCAAAGTTTCAAAACTTTGAAGCTCATATGATTGAGACCATATGATCAAAGTTTTGAAACATCGAACATAAAACAAAAAAAATAAAAACAAAAACTTTTTTTTTATGTTTTTGCAGGGGGACAAACCTTCCTACAGCTCCCACACCCCTCCTAATTAAATATATAAACTCCAAGATCGCACTACAGGGAGGAAAAGGGTAAATTTCTTGATCCATGCTGGCCTGTAATCTCCTTTCAAAACATTTGATTTTTCAAAACTTCAACCGTATGGTCTTGTTCATATGAATTTCAAAGTTTTGAAACTTCTATCATATGACAGGGATCCATTTGGATATATAATATAAAGCAATACTGAGAGATTTTTTTTTATAACAATTTGTTTACTTATCACACAGGAAATTATACAGAGTGGTTTAATCATGCTGAACATTTACTCATAAGCAATGAAGAATGAATTACAGTAAAATTATCTAATATGGACTGGTTCACCCCCCCCCCCCCCACCTGCTAAGACTGAAACACTATCTTTCAGTTTGCTCAGCATAGATAAAACTTTCACAGGCTTCAGCTTCTTCTTATTCTTATTCACAATGCTCTGTGCCAACATTTCGTCCAGGTCTTGTTTGCTATTTGTCATGCTGAGAGGGTTAAAATGGCATCATGCTTTTTTCAGTTTAACATTGTTCTTCACTTGCCTTCCATTTTGGAGGATTTTGGTGAGATTTAAGCATCCTTTTCTTGCATTTTTTCAGCTGTTGCTTTAGTTGTCCCCTCTCCCATAAGCCCAGTCAAATTCCACACATTTTCACATTTTTCTACTGGGTTTTCTTGTTGCTTAGTTTTTTTAAGGGCAGTTTCAATTTTTCATGGGCCGTACTGCTAGATTTCCACTGTTGATGTTCATTGGTGTGATAGTTGGCTGTTAAAATAGATAAGGCTTCCGGATTTATGAAATGTGTATCCTAGCCACGCTGTGACAGAAGATTAAAGCTCTGACTGTAGTCCAAGTGACCTGAGTTTGATTAGCAGCTTGAGCATCTGAGGCATGGAAGAGGAGAATGGAAATACGTATTCTGGTTGGGGAGCACTTTGGTGTAAGGTGTAGTCTCTCATAACCCTAGTGAAGGCTGCAGTATGAAATGATTACTGGTTTACAGGGAGTGGATGCCCATGGCCTGGGGTGTTGCTCACTTCATAATCACACCTCTTTGCTCACCCAACCCTCATGAACATCACATTACAAACAGTGGTGCTCAACCAGCCATCATGAACATCACCATACAAACAGTAGTGATCACCCAACCATCATGAACATCACCATACAAACAGTGGTGCTCACACAACCATCATGAACATCACCATACAAATAGTGGTGCTCACCCAACCTTCATGAACATCACCATACAAACAGTGGTGCTCACCCAACCATCATGAACATCACCATACAAACAGTGGTGCTCACCCAACCATCATGAACATCACCATACAAACAGTGGTGATCACCCAACCGTCATGAACATCACCATACAAACAGTGCTGATCACCCAACCATCACGAACATCACCATACAAACAAGTGGTGCTCACCCAACCATCATGAACATTACCATACAAACAGTGGTGCTCACCCAACCGTCATGAACATCACCATACAAACAGTGGTGCTCACCCAACCATCATGAACATCACCATACAAACAGTGGTGCTTACCCAACCATCATGAACATCACCATACAAAGAGTGGTGCTCACCCAGCCGTCATGAACATCACCATACAAACAGTGGTGCTCACCCAACCATCATGAACATCACCATACAAACAGTGGTGCTCACCAAACCATCATGAACATCACCATACAAACAGTAGTGCTCACCCAACCATCATGAACATCACCATACAAACAATGGTGCTCACCCAACCCTCATGAACATCACCATACAAATAGTGGTGCTCACCCAACCGTCATGAACATCACCATACAAACAGTGGTGCTCACCCACCATCATGAACATCACCATACAAACAGTGGTGCTCACGCAAACGTCATGAACATCACCATACAAACAGTGGTGCTCACCCAATCCTCATCAACATCACCATACAAACAGTGGGAATTGGGGCATAGCTATAATCATCACCATACAAACAGTGAGAACTTCTGGAGTAAGAACACAGCCAAGAGTTAAAAAGGAAGTATTTTAGAGTAGGTCTAAAAGCATGAAAATTAGAATTTGTTCTGATGGATAAAGGTATTGAGTTCCAGGTTTTGGCTATTGAGCAAGACTAGAGTCTTTGCCCTGTACTTTTATTAGGTTTATGAATAGAGAGGAATTGTTTGTCATCTGACTGGTGATATCTGTCTGGGTGGTAAAAGGGATTTCAGGTCTTTTGTACAATTTTACATCATCTCACAGTTGTCAGTGCTGCCTGCTCTCTCATAACTGGCCACATACTGTAATAGAGTGGCCAGTTTTTCACAGCTTTTGTGAAGAGCTGCTACTTTCTTTCTTCTAATGTGTTTTCTCTGTAATGTAGTAGCTTGTCTTTCTGTCTTCCAGTCTTTCATAACTGAAAGAACTGGTCTTTCTGAAACTTTTAACTTTTCTTTTATTGCTTGTAAGTCTTCTTCATGTCCTGTCATTTTTAAAGGAACTTATGTCTGGTATGTCTCTTATTCAATCATCTGCCCCTCACAGGGTAACACTTTGCAATTCCTGCTACAGTCCTGACACTCTTTGCTGCTAGCCTGGTAATCTAACATTACCTTCTTGTACTCCAGGTGTGGTTTGCAAAGTGATCAATTCACATTTATCACATTGTCACTGCACTTGGATACCCATCTCATATACCAGTGATCTATGTATGGAAATGTTAGTGTTTTTTTTTTTTTTTTTATGGTTGCCAGTAGGGAGAAAGGGAAACATACAACAACAACTTTAATGCCACTAGGAGAGGTCAAAGAATTATGTTGGGGTACGAGAACCCCACCAGATATCAGAATCCTTATAGGTTCATAGGTTCATAGGTAGGTACTAGGCTATCTGCCCGAAGGCATTTATAAGCCTAGCCAGAATGTGTTGGCTTTTGCCACCCCCTTAGATTAGTTCCCTGTGCCTCTGTCCAGCAGAGCCACTGAAGTGATCCCTGGGGTAAACTTTCAGTTTCCCATCTACTCGTCAAGGTTTCTTTTGAAGAGTGTTAGCAAGGACCTCTGCCTAATGTAGATTGGAATCTTGTTCCAAAGCATGGGAAGTCTCTGGGACAGGAATCTATCCCTCCAGCGCATCCTATTTATTGTTGTGGTGAGGTTTAGATCCCTAGAGCATGTGGCTCGAGGGGATAAGGTTTTCTTTAGGTGGAGCATGTCCATCAATTCTGGGTTGGACATGGCCTTGTATGTCAGGCAGAGAACACCTCTGAGTAGGCGGTATGCAACAGAGTACAGCTGGAGTTTCTTCAGTCGAGCTGCATAGGGCATCTGTTTGAGGACAGTGATCCTCTTGGTGAGGTACGTCCGTGGTCTTTCCAGCTGTTGCAGGTGTCTTGTAAGGTACATCCCAAATGGGGCATTGTACTCTCATTTTCACATTGAACTGATCGAAGGAAGGACACTGAGGAAACTCGGATCTATAATATATAACATTACGAATCCTGTTTTTTGTTTATTTTGTTCTTTATTTCTTTGTTATTTATAGCACTTTGTGTACTGTGCATTTTTCTAGCTAGTTTCACTGTGTGTGAGGTATTAACTGGAAATTGTCCTCTTTTATTAAGCATCTGTTGGGTTGTTTGTTTCTGATAACTTGTTGCAGTTAAACTCTTTCTTTCTAGAGGCTCCTTTAGCTGTTTAAAACTTTTATTTAAAGGCTCACTGCTGCTTTTCAGCTGTGAGAAACATTTCTGCAGTTTGTTCTAAGTAGGGGATATTTGTATCATTTCCATATTCAGGCTTGTATTTGGGCCTAGTGTTTGTGGAGGCTGTGTGTCTGAGCACATATTCAGGGACATCTTGGTTTAGCCAAAGCCATCAGGCATTTCAGTGAGAGAGAATTGTTTGAGGTCATTGGCTGACTGAGGTCACCTGGACTACAGCTTAGACTAAGCACCTCATTGGTTCTTTGAGATTTCTTTCTTAAAAGCTGTCTCAGGTTTCAACTTTCTGTTGCCTAAAAAGTTCACTTGTGAGTGTTCTGCCATTTCACACTGAACTGATCGAAGGAAGGACACTGAGGAAACTTGGAGCTATAATATATAACATTAAGTATCCTGTTTTTTTTTATTTTGTTCTTTATTTCTTTGTTATTTATAGCACTTTGTGTACTGTGTATTTTTCTAGCTAGTTTCACTGTGTGTGAGGTATTAGCTGGAAATTGTCCACTTTTATTAAGCATCTGTTGGGTTGTTTGTTTCTGATAACTTGTTGCAGTTAAACTCTTTTTTCTAGAGGCTCTTTTAGCTGTTTAAAACTTTCATTTAAAGGCTCACTGCTGCTTTTCAGCTGTGAGAAACATTTCTGCAGTTTGTTTCCCACCCCCCCTCCGTGTTGGTATAGTGTTTTTATATTTATAGTTGGTGGCTTTGCAGTTGCCCGCCCCTAGTGTAAATTTGATCTGGGACCCTCCTCCCAATCTAGTGTCATTACCTCATTCTACCCAGTACAGGGAGAACATTTGAGAAGGCCAATCAGCTTAGTTTCTGCTACTCCTTTCTCTCTTTCCTTTCTCTCTTTCCACTTAAAAAAATGTATCTGCTTTTACTGTATTTGTGTTTCTTCCTACTATATTTTGCTTTTGTGTCATCTTAAAAGTACTCAATTGTATTTATTACTGCTTGGTGTAACTCATTCTAAGCCTTTTAGTTTAAGCACTTGGGCTTCAGACCAGTTGTCTTACATTTAGAAGGTTTGTGGTCTGCACTGTAGTGGCAGAACAGGTAGCTTACATCCTTCTAAGTTGGGAACTGCTGATTGAGGGCTCAGTGTCTGTTATTCTAAAAGTGTATTAATTCTGGTTTAAGCACTTGGGCTTCAGGCGAGTTATTTTACATTAAGAGGGTTCGTGGTCTGCACTCTTGTGGGAGGAGAGGCTGGTCTCTGCCCTTCTGAGCTGGGAATTTCTGGTTAAAAGCTTATAGTGCCTGCATATTTGAACTGCTTCTTACTGAAATTGGTACACCTTATTTGCTGTAGCATAGACTAGATCCAGGCCTGCTGAATCTAGCTTTGTTTATATAACTTGAGCACTAATCCAGGCATTCTTTAAAGTATTCAGTTGTATTTATTACTGCTTGCTAGTAACTTGATTAAAGTGTAGCTATCATTCTAAGTCGTTTGGATTAAGCACTTGGGCTTCAGACCAGTTGTTTTACATTAGGAAGGTTTGTGGCCTGCACTGTGGTGGCAGAACAGGTAGCTTACATCCTTCTAAGTTGGGAACTGCTGATTGAGGGCTCAGTGTCTAAGAAGAAGGTTCGTGGTATGCACTCTTGTGGGAGGAGAGGCTGGACTCTGCCCTTCTGAGCTGGGAATTTCTGGTTAAAGGCTTATAGTGCCTGCATATTTGAACTGTTTCTTACTGAAATTGGTACACCTTGTTTGCTGTAGCATAGACTAGATCCAGGCCTGCTGAATCTAGCTTTGTTTGTATGCTTGTTGTTTGTTTGCTTGTTATTTCCCTGAAATGCTAATTCCATCTAAAACGCGGCTTTTCAGCGCTTCTGTGGATCCCTAGTGATATCTGCATTGCTTACTGTACTTATTTCCTTGTTTCACTTGAAAGAAAGTTACTGTTTGTCATTTTTGCATTTAAGTTACCTGTAACACATTGCATTTAAGTTACCTGGCACTTGCTCACTAAAGCAATTATATAAGTTAGCACTAAAAAATTAAAAGCACTACACCCTCACAAACTCCCCTTGAGTACCTTGTTCCCCAATGGCTCTTTTTTCAATTATAAAGGAATTCCCAATACTATTCTAGCATGTCCAAAGGTCAGTTGTCAATCTCCTCTCCGGTCCAGCTGGTGAATCTGGGAATCTTGAGGCAATGTTACAACTGCCTCATGTGCACAGACAGCCCTCTCCTCCTCCCAACGAATTCCAACACATGTGAGAGATGCAACTATATAGCCAAACTGGAGGCTAAGCTCTCTCAACTCAGTACTGGCGTAACCAGTCAGGAGGAGAAGGAAACCACACTCACTACAATTCCAGTCTCACATAGACCTACCACGACAGCAAACCAAACACATAAACACACAAAAACATACTCGGAGGCTCTAAATAAAAATCTGCCTAAGCAGCAGAGACCTCCAAAGCAGACACCTAAGCAACCGCTACCCCAAAACAAAACACATGTAACACATAGCTCACAAAGCCAGTGTGCCGAACAGTCACAGCCCTTAAGGCTAAACAACACACCTGATACACTTGTAATAGGTGACTCTATCGTCAGGCACACTGATGTCCCGCTCACCAGGCTGAAAAAGGAGAAGGTCACGGTGAGCTGCCTGTCGGGCGCTAGGATCCACCACATAACACAAGCACTCAGGTCACTCCAAGGCAAGTACAAATATGACTCAGTCATTGTCCATGCTGGTGTGAATGACTTGAGACGTACCTCCCTGGACTACATGAAAAGAGACATAGAGGAGCTCTCTGAGCATGTAGCTCAGGCCGGTATGACCTTGAGCTTGAGTAGCATCTTACCCTCACCAAGAATGATGCCACAATATGAAGACAAGATGATCAATTTCAACAATTGGCTTAAGTATTGGTGTCATTCAAAGGGGATCCAATGCCTGTCAGCCTGGGATGACATGCTCGACAAGCCACGATGCTTCGCTAGGGACGGCTTGCACCTGTCACCCCTGGGCTTTCGGATATTGGCAAAGGCTCTTGCTACCCCCATAGTGCCTTTTTTAGGTAAGGCTCAAAAGACAAACCCACCTCCATAGGTATCACAAGGGATAAGAAACTAAGAGTAATGCTACTCAATGCCAGAAGTCTAAACCTCAAGATGCATGCACTCGAAACTCTCCTTAGCATGGAGAAGATTGATATCTGTGCAGTAACAGAAACCTGGTTCAAGGCTCCCGAGAGCACCCCAGCACTACCAGGTTATACCTCATACCATACTTTTCGGCCCCAAAACTTGGACTAAACCACAAAAGGAGGGGGAGTATCGATATTCATCAAAGATATCCACACCTCCAGGTTGGTGGCACAGAACGAAGCATCAGAGACTATCCATGTGCAACTAACAGTGGGTAAAACTGCCTTCCAGTTTATAGCCTGCTACAGACCACCCTCCCAAACCCAGGAACCCCACTCGGCCTTCCTGAGAACACTGGAAAATATGAAGGTCTCTCCAAACACCATTATATTGGGCAACTTCAACTACCCAAGCATAGACTGGGAGCATTGCTCTAGCTCCAACACCCTAGCCCAAAGGTTCCTAGAATTTATAAACTCAAATGCTTTGGAACAACTTGTTACCACTCCCACAAGAGGGGAAAACATACTGGACCTGATCATCACCAACATGGGGACTCTTTGCTCCAGACCAGAAGTGTATCCCTCACTGGTAAGATCAGACCATAAACTAATCTCACTGGATATTCGCATCCCGACCCCACCCCCTGCCCAATTCTCTAAAGAAAATTTCACACTCCTCAAAACCGAGGTGGAATCCTTCAAAGCCCCCGGACCTGTGGAAAATACAGCCCAGACTGCAGAATCCTTTATAAACGCATTCTATGAACACCTTCAGGAATGCATGGATCATGCAATCCCAAATAAAACCAAGACCCAATCCTCCAAAGGCAGACATCCTGTCTGGTGGACCCCAGCCATAAACAAACTATACAATAGAAGGAGGAAGCTACTACATGATAGAGCAAAATCCCAAAAAGGGAAGGCATCTCTGATCAGTATTAGCAAAAAACTATGGGCACTCATAAAATCGTCTAAGGCCAGCTTTGAGAGAAAAATTGCACAGGACACTAAGGATAATCACAAGGCTTTTTTTAGTTATGTTAGGAACCTGGGTGGGAATTCCCAGATATGCTCAGAATGAGTCTAAAATGACAAAAAATACACCGAATCCACAGACATTGCCAACATCCTAGCTGACAGGTTCAGTGCAAACGTCTCCCCCCCCCCTCCAAAAGGGTAAATATCTATCCCAGCAGAGTGCTGCCCCCCTTACATCTCAGATGCTCAGGTAAGAGCCGTCCTCTCCAAAGCAAAAAACACAGCATCTATGGGACCAGACGGTGTCCTGGGCTGTGTCCTACATGAACTCCAAGAAGAGCTAAACCCAAACCTAAAACTACTGTTCAATCTCAGCCTTACTACAGGATATGTACCAAAAGAGTGGCGTACAGCAACAGTGGTCCCTCTCCACAAAGGTGGTGCCTCAACGGATCCTGGAAACTATCGCCCCATAAGCCTGACTAGCTTGGTCTGCAAAGCTATGGAAAGGATAATCATGGACCTCATAAATAAAGATATTGGGAACCTACAGACACTGGATCCTACCCAGTTCGGCTTTGTTAAGGGCAGATCCTGCCTCTTAAACCTGGTCAATTTCTTTGAAACAGTCACCAAGACCATTGACGAGGGGAAGGTGGTCCACACAGCCTACCTGGACCTCGCAAAAGCCTTCGATACAATACCCCACTCAGGCATTATAGATAAGCTCACCAGCTTAAATATAAACCCCTATGTCACTAGATGGGTTGCAAACTGGCTCAAGGACAGAACCCACATGGTTAGAATTGCTGGAGCCATGTCAGACTCCAAACCAGTTACAAGTGGCGTCCCACAAGGCTCAGTCCTGGGACCTCTCTTGTTCGGTATATATTTCTCGGAGGTACATGCCAACACGGCAGGACTGTAGCTGACCAAGTTCGCAGATGCCTGCAAACTGGGTGCCATAATAGACTCTCCAGCCGACACAAGTATCCTCCAAAATGGCCTCATAGAAACAGACAATTGGTGCCAGAGCCATGGCCTCAAGCTAAACGCCAAAAAGTGTATAGTCATCCCCTTTGGCAAAAACAAAGTGCCCACAAATTACCACATAGGTGGTAATCCATTAAGTACAGAAGAAGTAATTAGGGACCTGGGGACCCAAGTTGATAGCAATCTCTCATTTGACAACCGCGTGGCCAAAGTGGTTAAAGAAACATTTTATATAGCCCACCTAATAATGAAGGGATTCACATCTAGATCAGGGGAGGTCATCGTGCCTCTTTACTCATCCATCATCAGGCCCATAATTGAGTACAATGCCCCTAAGACCCCAAAAGTACCTCACCAAGAGGATCAAAGGGCTGAAACAGATGCCATATGCTGCCCGGTTAAAGAAACTCCAGCTCTACTCAGTGGCATACTGCCTGCTCAGAGGCAATCTGTGCCTGACATATAAAGCCATGTCCAACCCGAAATTAATGGACATGCTGCACCTCAGAAAATCCAAATCCCATCGAGCTACGTGCTCAAGAGACTTGAACCTCAGCACTGAAATAAATAGGACATGCTGGAGGGACAGATTCATAACCCAGAGGCTCTCTTCACTCTGGAATAAAATCCCAGTCCAGGTTAGGCAGAGTCCCTCATTGACTCTCTTCAAGAGGAATCTTGATGAGTGGATAGGAGATCGTAGGTTTACCCCGGGTATCACTTGTGTCACTGTTAGACAGAGGCACAGTATACTAACCTCGGAAAAGGGCATAGCAAAATTCATTTAAAATGGGTGGCGAAAGCCAAACACACTTTGGCTAGGCTTATAAATGCCCTAGGGCAGATAGCCTAGTATGAACCTATGAACCTATGATGGTATGATCATACACATCTGGTGCTGCATCCAAGCTTGCACTACATTACATTGACAACAAGAGATAATAAATGAGAGCTTAAGTTACTCATAATGTCATAATGCATATATGCAAGCTTGTGAGCATTTGTGGTATCCCACAAAAAAAAAAATCTGGTTTAATTTCTCCAAGCACTTTGAGTTTCTAATACTGCAGTGGGAATGAACCCCATTCCTAAGTCGGGGTATGATTAGAGTTTATGAAATTAGTATTGTTCTGGTCTTTGATGTTAGCTGAAAGTACTCTTTTCAGCATCCACAATCTGCACAGAACTGTCTCCTCCTGTAAATCATACTGAGTTACATGTATTCATAGCATATCTAAGCAAGAATGTTATTTTTTTTTATTTGACACATTGTTCCTACTGCTTTTGGAACTGTCTGGATATCTTTCTTCCACACAGCTTTCATTTCTGCCTGAAACTCCTGATATTTTGTGATTTTGTGTCTCTCTGTACATAAGACATTGTAATCACTAGGTGTAGCAATTTCAATAATCAATGCTACTTTTGTCTTTTTTTCATATTGCATATCTGTTTGTCTCTCATCTAATTTTTGAGTTGTTGGTAATGGGTGACCCCACAGCTGGATCCAGCACTAGGTGACCTAGGCAGTTGACTAGGGCCCATTGGCTGAGGGGGCCAGCTGGCTACCACAACATTTAATTTTTAATTAAAAAAATTACATCTGTTTTTTTAACAGCATTCTTCTTCTTTAAGATCACAACACCCTGTGTCTGTGCATGTGTTGATACATGCACGTCTACATTCCTGAGAAGCAGCATGCATTAGTGCATGCATATTGTTCCTGCTGCTGTTGTTTCTTTCTTTTCCACATGCACAGAATTTAAAGTTGTTTGTTGCTTGGGCTTGGATTGTTTGTTAATGTGACAGATGTTCATTGTTTGTTCTGGGGACATAACAAACATAGCCGCCTTTCAGAAAGGTGTGTGTTTGTGAAATGCCCTAGTTAGGGCTTACAGGTTAATTAACTAACTTGCTCCATATCTCTCAACTGTTCAGATTTTTGCAGAATGGCCAGATTTCTGCCTCATATTTTTTAGTCTGTTTTGCATAAAATTGTGTTTTTCTGGCAAATTAGTAGCAAATCATTAGAGACTGAAGTTAGAAAATCATGACAGACATTTTAGTTTCAGACTTCATACCCTTCAGAAAATTCATGCTAATGCAAAACCTGTTATTCTATCGACTTTTCTACATTTGGAAGAGCAATATTTTAAAATTGTCCCTATTTTTGGGTCTTCATCCCACTTTACTTATAGCTTTGTCCAAATTTCTTGCTCTAAAATGTTGAGAAGTATAAATCAGGCTCAAAGCCTGTACCTTGGGTACAGGAAACAAGAGCTTGAATCCGCTACACCAGCTACCAGACTACCTAAGAGTTTCAGTGCATTTTTCAAGGCATTATGAGTTTCAATGCATTTTCAAGGAATTGTGAGTTTCAAGGGAAGAGAAGTTTATTGCTGCTCATGCTAAATCTGTTTTTAATGTGCAACTGTTTTCTTTAGCAAATAGCCATCAGTGTGTGTGCTATACAATTTGAAAGCAGGGTTAGTAGTACAATAGGAGTACTTGCCTTTGGTTGTAGAAGGGTGGGTTCTGCTCACACACTGTATAGATGGATTGCTGATAATGGTGATGTACTTTAAGGGGGGATGGGGGTGCTACATTTCGAAGTGTGCCATCCTTTGGCTGAGAAACCTAATAACTATGATCCTGTTGTTGGTTTGTCAGCCCTTCCCTATTGCAATATTACTAGCTTATCATTTTTTTCAGTGTAACTTAGGCAATTAATTCTTCAAGGGCAGCAGACACTAAATTTGTAGATGAAACACTGAAATGTAACGTTGTTTGTCATTATTAATCTTTTCATTAGTTACAGATCTCCTTAATATGAAATTATTCAGATGACTTTTACTTCTGCAGAGATTATACATATTGACTGATATTGGTGGATTGTAATGAAGTTTGAGTGGCCTTTTACGATTGAAATGTTTGAAATGGGTAGTTTTATCATTATCCGTTCATACATTTTGTTCCATTGCTTACTGGGAAAAAATGTTAAAAACTACAAATTTAAAACACATACTAAAAAATGGTGCTGTATTACACAAGGAATATAATTTAATGCAGTCAGCAATGTGAATCAAATAACTCAAGCATGTATGCATGGTCCTAAAAAATGTGTGCAAGAGGCCTACTGTTTGAACACAGCCCAAAGGAAAACTTAATCCACCATTGGCCAGATGCAGTTTCTTTGACTGTGGGTTTCAATGCTGTTTCAAGGGCAGAAAAGTTTACTGTTCATGCCAAGTTTGTTTTCATTCTGAAACTGTACCGCTTTATTTAGCAAATGACTATCCATGTTTGTGCTATAAAATTTGAAATAACAGTTTTAAATTAAATCCAAATATCTCTAATCATTGTAGAAGAACAAAATAGCATGCACACTGACAGGTATGAACAGTGATTATGGTAACTGGGGAGAAATAGCCAAGTAATGGGACACTGGACTGGCTGGGGGGGAGGGCTGCTGGGGGGTGTTTCAGGGTAGCCCAGTCTATTACCGTGCCTTGGGCCCCATTTGACCATGATCCAGATGTGGGTGATCCCATATGATGTTCACTTCATCATTCTCTATAATGCATTGTGGTTCATGTTTCCAATGTTTCTTAACTATTTCTACATTGTAATGTTTGCACAATCCCCAAGGCAACAGTTTTGCCACATGATTGTGCCTTTCAGTATACAGGCCCCCTGCCGTGAGTGTATCACACTCAGCACCAGGATATGACTGTTTCTTTTTTAAAGAACCCACACATGCTCAATGGACTTTGTAAACAAAGGATATGCAGTCCACTATCCTAGGCTTATGTTATTTATTTATTTATTTATTTTACATTTGTTGACCGGGCTAGTCCAACTGGATATATTTCCATTTTCAGTAGAGGCCCGGGGAGAAAAGCTCCAGCATAGCACAAAATGAAATATAAATTGTATAACACATAAAATAATATAACACATAAAATAGTAAGTATTTAAAATAAAGAAGTAGGTTATTAAAAAGTACAATACTAAAAAGGTGAGTATAAAGTCATATAAGTCATGTAATCGTATGATATGTGAGGATACACTACAGTTCATTGTAGTTAACTTAAATGCTTGTGGTTATATAATTTTTACAATGACCAGATTTAGCATACAGAGGGGTATATAGAGTATGATTATATATCCATAGGCAGTAAGAAGATAAAAATAGGATAGGTAGTAGATTAATCAGGGTTAGTGCAGGAGCATAACCAGAGAGATTTTAGGTGACGTTTGAGTTTTTGCTTAAAGAATGACAGTGAAGGTAGTAGTGTTAGGTCGGTAGGTAGAAGGTTCCATTGTTTCCCAGCAGTATTGGAGAATAGGCTGTCGGCTGACAAGTTATTGGACTTACTTATGCTAGCACGTAGTTTGCTAGAAGAGCGTAGGGAATTTAGATTATTATAAGGGGTAATGAGGTTAGCAAGTATTGGAGTATTATTTGGTTTGTAAAATATTTTATGAACAATGGTGAGTTGGGAATAAGTTAGCACGTTAGGGAGTTCAAGCCAGTCTAGCTGCTTTAGGTTCAGACAGTGGTGTGTTCGAAATGCATTTCCAGTGGCTAATCTGGCAATATTGTTATAGGAGTTAGACAGTTTGAGAAGATTATTTTTCTTTAGATTAGTATAAATAGGAGAAGCATAGAGAAGAGTTGAGACTAAGTGAGAGTGGGCAATAGTGGTTCTAGCTATGGGAGTTAAGAAGGGTTTAATTCGATATAAGGAGCCCATTTTTCTGTTCACTGTTTGAATGGTGTTATTTATATGGTTATCAAAGTTGAGGTTGTTGTCAATTGTAACTCCTAATAGTTTGGTAGTAGGATCGGGAAAGATGAGGGTACCATTGTTAGATTTAATAGAGAAGTTTATGGGAGAGGACCTATTGGTAGGTGTGAAGAGTAGAAGCTTGTTTTTTTTGCGTTTAAAAGGAGACAGCGTTTCAGGAACCAGTCTTCTACTGAGTTGAATACTTTTTGAGTTAGAGAGTGTAGATCAGAAGTGGAGTTGGCAGAACATATAAGTGTGGAATCATTGGCATATTGAATACAGGTGGCTTCAGGGACTGCTACATGAAGGTCGTTGATGAATAGTGAGAAAAGAAGAGGTCCTAAAATGGAGCCCTGGGGAACTCCAAGGGTGACTAGCAGGTGGGATGAAAGTTTGTTTTCCCAGAGAACTGCCTGTTGCCTATTGTTAAAGTAAGACTTGAACCATTGTATAGCTGGGGTATCTAGAGCAAGAAGTTCAAGAGTATTTATAAGCAGTGGATGATTAACCATATCAAAAGCCTTTGAAAGGTCGATGAAGAGAGCAGAGGAGAGGATGTTGTTATTACGATTCTTATAAATGGAGTCAGTGAAAGTGAGTAGAGCAGTGGTAGTGCTATGAAATGGCCTAAAGCCATGCTGGCACTTAGCCAGTATGTCATGTTTAGTTAGGTGGTCTAGTAGCTGGTGGTGAATGCACTTTTCCATGATTTTAGCTAGAGGTGATAGCAGAGCTATTGGTCTATAATTAGAGTAATCATAGGATTTACCTCCTTTATGTAGGGGGATGATGTGGGAGATTTTACAGATGTCTGGAATACTTCCTTCATTAATGGTTCTGTTAAGTAGGATGGATATGGGGAAGGCGATAACTTTAGCTGCTTTTTGTAAATATTCAGAAGGCAATTGGTCAGCTGAAGGAGTGCAAGGCTTAAGTTTTAGTAAGATTTTATAGATGAAAGTGGTTGAGATAGGCTGAAATGTAAATGTTGGTAATGATTCAGCTAAGGAAGATGGGATCCTTGTGTTATCAGTTGAAAGCTGGCAAGCTAGGGATTGTATAGTTTCTGTAAAGTAGGTGTTGAAGTTGTTGGCTATTTGATTTGGGGTGTTATGATCAGCATCATGAGGGGCTGGTGTGCTAGAGTGACCAGGGTTGAGGAGCCTATTAATGTTAGTCCAAAATTTTTGAGGATTGTTCTGGTGTGTTTGTTGTAGCTTACAATAGTAGTACTTTTTGTCAGAGAGTATGGCTTTTTTAGTTATGTTTCTTAGCTCTCTAAAAGTTTGTTGTTCAGGGGAAGTTCTGTTAGTTCTCCATTTAGCCCAAGCTTTATTTCTAAGTCGAATTTTTTGTCTAGTCTCTTTTGTAAGCCAGGGGGCTGGTTTGGATTTTATTCTAATAGATCGTTTAGGTGAATGCACATCTAGGATTGCAAGAAATTTAGAGTTAAAATATTTGACAGCCTCCTCTAGTGGGAGTATTTTTAGAGGTTTCCAGTCACATGCATTGAGTTCATTTTGGAATAGTACAGGGTTAAACTGTTTCTTTGTTCGTGAAATCCTGTAGGTAGGGGTGTTAGAGATGTCATTCCTTTGTCTTATTATATAAGTTAGAGTATGATCGCTTAGATCATCTGGTAAGGTTCCTACATTATAAGTATGGGGTTGTTTATTTATAAGTATCCAGTCTAAGGTGCTCTCTTTTTTAGTTGGTTTGTTGATTCTGGTAGTTGAGTTGATAGTTTGAATAAAGCCATGGAGATTAATATGTGCGGGAGGGTTATTAGTGTTGAAGGTTTTCCAGTCTGTGTTAAAGTCACCTAATATTATAGTTTCTTGTGGGTAAGTTGAGGACACCCAGCTAAGAATATCTTCTATTATAGTGTTGTTATTACCAGGGGGTAGGTAGATACAGATCACATAGAGGGATTTGTTAGGATTTATTTGAAGTTTGGAGATAAGGACTTCAGCCTTACTGACCAAAGGTGGGCTAACATTTATAGAGGAGATCTGTAGGCCACTTTTATAGAGGAGTGCTACTCCCCCACCCTTACGTTTTATTTGGTCTTGTCTCAATATGTTATAGCCAGGGGGGATAATTTCATTATCCTTAGTTCCAGGTTTTAACCATGTTTCTGTTAGGCAGAAAATGTTGAAGGAGTGAATATGAAGGAGAGCATGAAGGTGGGCGATTTTGTTATTGATACTGTGGATATTGAGATGTTCTATAAGTAGAGAGTTGGAGAATTTGGTTAAGGTTGGCAGGTTAGGGGAAGTCATGCAGTGAGTATTTCCTATAGATGTATTGGTTGGGTCAGGATTAGGGTGTATGTCCCCATCCTTTAAGGTAGGGCTTTGTGTTTTAGATATTGGGTTATGTGAGTAGTTAATTAGAAGTTTCCATTTTTTTATTAATAGGTTGTTATACTTAATGTGTGCATATCGATGGTATTGAGGTGATGTATAGCAGGGAGTAAAGATTATGTTAATATGTGTAAGTGAGTGAGAAATATCAAGAGTGGTTTGTTTGTTTGTTTGTTTTGGAGGGAGATTGTTGAGGGTGAGATTGGACTTTTCAAAATAGGTTTGGAGATAGGCTGAGGTCAGGACAGGTAAATATATGGTTAAGAGTATTAAGTAGGTTAAGATAACTTTTCCAGTAGTATGCATATTGTAATATATAAGTATACTGATATATATATATATATATATATATATATATATATATATATATATATATATACACATTTACAAATACAAAGGAAGTGGAGAGAGATAAGATAATAAGGACTGGTAGGAATAGCAGAGACTTAGGTAGAGGGAGGAGTAGTGCTATTTGGGAAATAGTACTATAAGTAGAGATAGTAGAGAGGAGGGTGTGGTTAGGTGAAAATAATTGTTTGGAGTGATTAATTGGTTAGAGGAGTGAGGGGGTGTGGTGTAGGAAGTATAATATTAGGATCACTGGGGGTGGGTGGGAATTGGGGGTAGGGTAGGGGAGCGAAGTGAGCCCGCAGGGCGAACTGAGCGGGTTCAGACACAGACAGGGTTTGAGGGAGAACAATCAGTGAAGAGGGAGTTTAATCTAAGGTAAGGTACCTAGGAGTTGAGAGATTAAGTTAGCAGAGTGAAGGGAGAGCTGTCTAAGAGTTGATACAGAGACAAAGAGATAGGTTCAGGAGTAACAGAGGTAAGATGAAAGCAGAATGGGTTTAAAGGCTAGTATCCAGGAGCAAGGTAAGTGAAGGAAAAATAGGTAAAATGGTATTCAGGAAAGGTAGGTAGGATCTACCATAAAGGGTATTAGAGAGACTAGATAGAATGGTTAAAGCAGGTAAGGTAAGTACAATCTATTTAAAGGGGTTTAGAGAGACTAGGGGTGGTAGAGGTAAGAAAAAAGATAAGTAATTTACAAGTAGGGGGGAGAGTAATAGGTGAGAGGTTAACAAGGGTAAAGGGAATGTAAGTATAGAGACAAAGTAGGAGAATTAATTCTAATAGGCAGGGGGTATATAAGAGAGACTGTGGCTGCTGATAGTCCTGCAGGGAACGCTTACTTAAACAACGACAGGATTATATTACAGTTTAAGTCAAATAGGAGTATATGTACATACTTTCAAATGACAAGTTCCTGTATCTCAAGGCAGTGAACTATGGGGAACACAAGTCTTTTTGTCTAGTCCAGTCCAGTCTCAGGAGTAGGTAATTCAGGTATCAGTATTCAGGGTTGACTCTGGGCTTCCAGTATTTTGCAGGAGACTGAAGCTGGGGGGTGTATACTGGCAGAAGGGTTGCTTGCTTAAAGGAGGGAGAAAGAAAAAGGTTAAGTAATCTGCTCTATGGATACCAAACAAATTTACAGCAACAACAGTATCAGATTGAAAAAGCTAGAAGCATTATGTACATTATATACACAAAGATTGCAGTGTGTCAGCCAGTCATAAACTATAGCACATATGAAATATGGTGTTAAATGATCAAGATCATTAAGTAGTTGTAGGATACACTGTAAACAAAATACTTCAGAGTAGCAGTATGCATAAACTAAAAAGCATATTTAAACAACATACATTAACATCTTTAGAGTGGCACTTAGGCAACATTGGTAGCTTAGAATGGCACTTAAGCAGCAGTACTTTATCAGCAATAAGCAGCTGACTAGAGTGTGTAGTAGCTAGGCAACCTCTGGTTAAGACATTCAAGTTAGTCAGGCAAATACTTTGTTGCAAGTCCAGCACTTTTATCAACTAGAAGCCTAAACAGATATACAGTTATGCAGCTGATAGATATATAGCAATGCCAGACTTCAGCGTGTCCTAAGGGTATAAGCGCTAGGCGAGAGTTTTTACAGGACTAGTAAAGAAAGTAATATAACAGTTGAAAGGGTGTTATCTACGCCGATCAAACTGTGCAGGTTAAAAATTAGCTCTAGCACTACTCTGTTAGGGGTAAAAAGTTAAGCAAAACCTTGTTGTTTATAAATTGTGGGGCAGGAGGTTTTATATAGTAGGGTGGAAGTGTCTGTTCTAGTGAAAGACAACATGAATTCACCGATCAGATAATAGCGCACAAGCAATTTCCACATAAAGTACGTGAAGTCTATAATAGTTTGGATATTAGGGTAAATGCGACTAATCCATTACCTAAAAATAGTTAAGCAGTTAAATGGGAGAGTACAGTATGAAAAATAAGATATACAGAAAAATGCAATTAAACTTTTAAATTGCCAGAAGTAAGGGGAATCGTAGCATTAACGACACCCGTTCAGCATTTAAAAGTGCGCGAACAGGACCCTTAATCATTCAAGCATGTCCTAAAATCTTTAAATTGCTAGAAGTAAGGGGAATCGTGGCATTAATAACACCCGTTCAGCATTTAAAAGTGCGCGAACGGGACCCTTAATCATTCAGGTATGTCCTAAAAGGAAATACAGTATAGCAAGTAGAAATGGTTTGTTTTACAATACCTAAGAAGGTATACAATATAGCTAGCAAAATAGTAGCTTTTATAATACCTGTTTGGCGCTCAAAAGTGCTCAACCGGGATCATTAACATTCAGATATATCTTAATAAGGGAGGACAGTATAGTGGGCAGAATAAGGTCATAGAAAGACTGCAACGGAAATCATCTTCCACCAATCAATAGTATAACATTAACTAAATACTTCAAAATCATTCCAAATAAAACAGATATAACCCTCTTCACTAAAACTCAAAAGATATAGCACTCGCTATTTCTATTTCGCTATTATTAACCATCGCTCTCTTTGTTTCAGTTCAACTTTCCTTCACCATTCCTGTGCACATCCTTGTCAATGTGAGGTTGTACCGGGAGATGTCTGTACGTGACACTATATTTATGAGTTTTCCACTTTTCCTTCCTTCTCATCTGAGCATCTTCTTCATATTCTTTCTTGTTTTTTGGGATATTCAGTTGCAGTCTGTTTGTTTATCTTCATCTGATTTGATTCACAATGCTTCTGCTAAGCTTAGCAAAAATGTCATCTAAGACTTCATCTCCTCACATTTTAAAACGGTCACTATGTTTGGATCTGATGAGGTCAGCAGATACGTGTGCAGTCCCATGACTGCAGATCGATACATGTAATCAGTTTTGAGGGGGCCCATACTTCCTTCTGCACGAGAACTATCTAAAAGGGTTGGGAGGGTGGCCTAATGGTTAAGGTGTTTGCCTTACAAACCCAAGGTGCAGAGTTTGAGTCTCACAAGGGATAATTGGCTAGGCTTAAAATGTCTCGCAAGGGCAGTTAGCTTAGTACTAATCTATGAACCTATGGTGTACACTGATTTTTATATATCATTTGATAAGCATGAAGAATTTTTTTCTTGTTTTCCTGTCCAGTTTTTAGGGCAAGTTGATCACCTCAAAAGCTGTAAATTATAACTTGGACTTTATTCCTAGATATCAAGGGAGTTTTCAATATAGTTTGAGTCTTTTCACATATTCCTAAGTAAGCTTTATTTTTAGTTGTTCATGTTTTATTGCAGATCATGCATCTGTTCCCAAATATTTATATACTCCCTCTTGCACACGCTCACGTCCCAAGTTGATATTTTCTTAGTGCTTTTACTTTCCTGCTTTAAATATTGCTTTTGCATATTTATCAAGACCAAATGTCATTCTTATATTGTCTGAGAAAGTTTTAACCATTTGTAGTGCTGCTTTCAGCTCCACAACTGATGTTTTATGTAATCCATGAAAAGTAGATGCGAAAATCTTTATACTAGGTTGTTTTCTGGAAGCTAAATTGTCACCATAGCTTAATCTGCTAAGCAAACAGCTTAATGGGTTAAGGGCAAGACAAAACAGCAGCTCTGACAAAGAGTCAGCTTGGAATATTCCACTTTGAATTTTTAACATTAGGATAATAATTTGTCCTTTGTCATGCCTCAACTGTAAAGTGGTTTGCCACTGTTTCATGGTCACTGTAAAGTAATTGATCAATGTAGGGTATATCTTAAACATTTGTATCCTTTATCCATGAATGTGGGATGCCTATACAGGCAGACACATGAGCTGGTAAATATGATAATTGAGTCAAAAAGCATAGGTACAGCTGTGCAGATAGGCTATTCTGCCATATTTTGGTACAGTGGAAAAGAAACTGCCACAAGCTGTATAACAAAATTGGGCATACAAAGCTTCATGGAAAAGTATCTGCACAGTGCAACACACAACATACATAAAGAACTTACTAACTCATGCTCACTACCTGAACTGGATTGGCAAGTGAATCTTCACGTGGGGAGGAAAAGAATGGAGGAGTCAGGAGGACCAACATGAGATGCCAGCACACCAATGTGGAGGAAAACAAAACTAGGCCAGACTGTAGCATGTGCTGAACAGCTAGAGAGGGGAACAAATGAAGATAAGAAAAGTAGTGCAAGGGACAAAGATGACCAACAAGGCAGGACACATAAAAACAGGATGGAGAAGGGATCAGAGCTTATCCAAGGATAAAAGAAGGGTAAAGAACAGAGACAGATTCAGTAGAAGTGTGAGCAGGAAGAGGGTAGATGGTTCAGTCTGCAGATGGGGAGCCGACCTCTTGGACATCTCCAGGAACTCCGAAATTACTGCAGCACAAGGGAAGGACTCAAAAAGCTGAACAGAAATATCACAGAGAGCACTAATGTGTACAACAGGAAATGAGAACGCAGGAAAGATACAAGGGAGAAAGTAAAAAGACAAGGAGTTATCCAGAAATGGAAAGAATTGACATAGAAGAAAGGTAAAAGATTCAAGGGAAACGTGCAGGTCAACCACTTGACAAACTGGGAAGGGGCAAATTTGCATTGCAGGTTTTTAGGGTTAACTATAAAGCACTCTAAAGTCTTGGGTATATGAGAAGACTAAGGAGTATGAGCTAGATAAAGCCAAAAATAAGAAAAGGCTTGGAATGAATTGCACAACAGATAGAAGACTGTAAAAAATATATGAAATGCAAATGAAGGTTGCATTCTGGGGAGCCAAGAGGAGTAAGGGGATAACTAGAATAACTGGAAAATCTTAAAAAATGTATACACCAGCTCTGGGTTAGTCTACCATGTGTATCAAGGAGGGAGACCAGGCCAGGACCTGAGTGACTACCATGAGATGGACAGTGATAGACCTGTCATCTGGGGAGGGTGTCCAGTCATAGGTGGTAGGCAAGGAATGGGATAGCTCAGCTCTGACAGATGCCCAGGAGAAAGATGTCACTCAACTGATGTGGAAATGGTGTTAAAAACCAAGAGAGAGGGGTTGAGAAGGGAGTAAAGGTAAGACATCTCTGCTTATCTAGAATATATTTGGTTATATAAGTCATTCAGGAGAAAGAATATATATAACACATTCAGCAGGCTAAGGAGGAAACAAAACTTAAAGGACAGAAAATTTTAAGTTCAGAATACCCCTAAAGGAAGTTTGACAGCAACCGGGTGGGGGTGGGGGGTTATAGCTGTGCTATTCACGAATGGACTCTGGGTGATAATAGAGAGGTTATTGAAAAGTGGTGAGGAAAGATGGTTAATGTAGCAAAGTAGAATCAAAGGTAACGGATTAACCACTGGCAACATAAACATGTCTAACAAGGATTGAGGAACATCTTCAGCAATTTTTGAGCAGTTAATGCAAATGAGGACAGAGGGCACAAAAATCATACGGGATTACTTTAATATCATAAGCATCACAATATAGTCAGGGAAGCACAAGCTGTTTTGGAAGATGGAGTACAACACAAAGACAAGGCATGACTTAGAAAATGCATGACAGAAGGTGGGTGCATAGACATATTGAAGGAAAAACAGCTGCAGTTCAAGAAGTGCACTTTCAGGAGGAATAGCATGGTATAGGCAAGCAGGCTTGATAGGATACTGGACAGGAAAGATTCTGAGGGAAGGGTGAAGAACATAGAAATATAAGAAAGGTTTATATTTGAAAATGTACCTGAGGGGAATGTAGGCCAAGGAGGGACCAGCGGGAACAAGAAAGAGAAAACGGAAATAGTTTTGGAGACATTCCAGGACAATGAATTGGATATAAAGGAGCTGAAGGATGACTGGTGGGATGGCCTGAAGGCAGCGGTCAGGTAAAAGTAATGAGAATGGAGAAGAAAGAAAAAAGATGAGGCAGTAATAATGTAAAGATGGTTGGCGGGGAATGAGAAATAAATATGGCAGTGTGAAGAAGATTAAGACAAAAACAGGACAAAAGAAGCAAAGATAACTTGGGAGCTGGACAGCAAAATCATTACAATGATAGAAATTAATCAGCAGTGACAGTGGAATGGTCACTAACAGTGGGAAAGTCTCAATGTAAACAACTAGTAAAAAAACATAAATCAAATAAAACAAGTGAGAGATAGGTAGGGTGAGGGGAAGAAGGAAGAGTCAGAGAGGGTTAAGAAGGAAACACTGGAGAACGCGTCAGGGAGTATTACAGAAACACTTACACAGAACAAGAAGGGGGGGGTACAAAAAAGACAGGCATGGGAAAATTTGGGCAAAGGGTCAGAACTGGGATGGATGCAGAAAGAAATGTGAAATAGAGGCATTGCCAAAGAGGAGGTTAAAGATGATAATTGTATAATGAAGGAAATAAAAGCAGGAGGACTAGACAGATTTTCACCTGACATCTACAAAAAGGAGTGACAGAGGTGATAGGTGCTGTGTGAAGAGTATAACAGGATAATGGAATCAGGGGTAATCTCATATGGGTTCCTATTATGTAAGTGAACGCTTAAAGTTGCGAATGCTGTTTGAAATTCTGAAAGCACGGAACAGCGATTTTTTTCCAGGGAAAACATCACTGGGCCTTTTTTGGGACTTCGCCATTTCCTCCACTGTGGTGCAATCTCTGAGTTGGTATATATAAGTAGGGGGTGTGGGGGTAGCATTAATACCAAAAGGGAATTGAGATAAGGTGGAAGTAGGAAGCTACAGGCCATTTCATTAGACCAGATCCTACTACTGGTTATACATGAAGGTCAGAATGGATTCATAAAAAATAGGAAGGTGGGATAGAATTGGTGGAAATTAACAGGTTCATGTGCTGTGAAGAAAACAGAGAACAAGATGGGGGGGGGGGGTTACTTTTTTGTCCTGCAAAAAAACCTTTTGACACAGTGAGATGCAGTTTCTTATGGGAAGTGCTGAAGAAGAAAGGTATGGCAGAGAACTTTTCCAAATGGGTACTGACAATATACAATAGACCAGTGAGAAAGAAAGCAGTTAACAGAGTCATTTCAGGGGTGATGAAGGTGAATAGGGGAATACAAACTATTTACACTTGTGATACAAGAGGCAGCAATGACAGTAACAGGGCAAATTGGACAAGCTAAGAAGGATGCAGGAGGGTAGACTCCAAATTGCTGATATATGCAGATAACCATATACTTCTTTCTGTGCATATGGATGCAGCCCTAACAGCAATAGGCCCAATTTTCAAGACCTTTCAAACAATCTCAGGCCTGCACTGCAATAAGAAAAGATAGACTTAGGGTAGGTGAAGGAAAGGATAGAGGAGGGGTAAGACAGAATTCCCCAAATATTTAGGCCTGTACCACCATAGAAGAGACAGTAAACAAAAACATGGAGGAAATTAGAGGAAAAATAAAAAAAAAAAACACCAGAGAAAGGAAGGAAGAGGACTTTCATATTACTAGGGAGGGTGAATGCTGTCAGAATAATGATATATCTAGTAATACTGCATATGTTATGGAATATTTAGTTAGACACAGTGGACAGAAAAATCACAAAACCTGCAGAAAGAGACAGAAGACTGGACAGAAAGGGAAAGGGGGAACTAAGTAAAAAACAATAACATAAATATGAAATAAAGACAGGCAGAAGGATGGAAGGATGGGGTCTCTCGTTTACCAACATATAGCTTGACCTGCAAAGTAACATACTGAATCCATGCACAGAAAGAAACAGCAGCATACTCATAAAGAGAAAGAAAGATATGAGAGAAATGTTGGGAACAAAAGTGAGAGGCCAATGAAAAAGATTGACAGCAGGATTTGGAGAAAAGGCAAAGGACACGAGTTACAGGGAAAATAGCTTGGGTAGAACTGTAGGAAGAAATCAGGAGAAGAAATGGAAAGATTAAGGTATAAAAAAGTGGCAGATTTGCAGAGTGAAAGCTTACAGGATCTAGATTATTATACTAAAAACCATAGTTCTCAAACTTTACTTCCAGGGACAAAGCAAAAAATAATTAGGGGGAAAAATAAGTTAAGTATACTTTTAAAATATTAGTACTGTTAATGGAAAAATGCTCAAAAATGTCCAGATTTAAGAAAGATGGAGCAACATTTTCAGCTAAAGTTAAAGATATCCTGAAAAAAGAATCAGTTGAAATGTATGCCAAAATCAGACAGGTACGACTACATAAAGCTGAAGACAGAGTGGAATAAGCTGAAGAGGGAGAGGGAAAAACAGGAAGTAAAAATAGTAGGGAAAAAAGAGAAGGCTACCATGGAAGAACTGAAAAGAAAAAGCACAAAGCAAAGATGTAGGATGATATGCAATGATCTGAGAAGAAAGGAAGAGAGGGCAGGGCTGGGAAATTATTTATTTTATTTTATTTATTTTTTTTTATTTTACATTTGTTGATCGGGATAGTCCGACTGGATACATGTCCATTTTCAGTGGAGGCCCAGGGAGAAAAGCTCCACACAAATACTTTGATATATACAAAACATTATAACAGACAGTTTGTAGAATACATGAGACACACTGTGTAAGCAAATTTTATATCAGTTATTTACACTATACATGGTAGGATAATAGATAGAAGATAGATTTATGTAATTCTTCATTAAGACACTTAGCATACAATATCCAATTGAGTTAGAGTCTTTGAGACACAGAGATGATGCTAATCAGGTTTAGAGCAAGGGCATAGCCAGTGTGATTTATGTTTTCTGAGATATTCTTTGAATAGTGTATGTGAAGGCTGAAGAGTGAGGTTGGCCGGGAATTGATTCCAGATTTTACCAGTCGAACTGGCAAATAAGGCTTTGCCAGCTGAGTTGTTGGATTTGATTGTTTGGATAAATAGCCTATTGGATGAGCGGAGTTTACTGTGATCACTATATGGGCTGACAATATTTTTGAGTGCTGGTATATTATCAGGGTGGTGGAGAGCTTTATTAGCTATTGTGAGCTTGGTAAACTGTAGTAGGGAGGGAAGTTCAAGCCGCCCTAGGAGATTTAGATTGTGACAATGGTGAGTCCTATAGGTTGAACCAGTGGCAAATCTAGCTATATGGTTGCAGCAGTGGGATAGTTTGTTAATTTCAGTAATGCGCAGGCCTGTGAGTAGGGGGGGCATAAAGGAGAGTGGA
>NC_056751.1:558560533-558590533 GCF_019279795.1 Protopterus annectens | reverse complement strand
AATCTGGACATTCTGCAAAAATCTGTACAGTTGAGAAGTATGAATACCTCCCAGCCTCTTACTTCAAGAAATGTGGACAAAGCCAAAAATAATGGGGGGACAAAGACCCAAAATAGGTACTGCTCTTACAAACATTGAAAGTTGATAGAAATACAGGTTTTGCATTAGCATGACTTTTCCGAAGGGTATAAAGTATGAAACTCAACTGACTGTCATTATGTTCTGACTTCAGCCTCAATGATCTGCCAGTGATTTGCCAGAAAACAATTTTATGAGAAAAAAAAACAAAAATATGAGGCAAAAATCTGGACATTTTGTGAAAATCTGTACAGTTGAGAGGTATGCTAGACAGAGCCAAATAATAGGGACAGATTTTAAATATTGCTCTTATAAACATAAAATCAGTTAAGTTGCCATTAGGTTTACTTACCTTTCAACAATAGTAGATCAATGTTATGCTGTTAAGCAGAATGTACACTTTTTTTGGTAATTATTGCCAACTGTCTTTTTGTTGTACTTTGGAGCTTTTCTCCCTGGGTCTGGCCTCCTTGTTAAACAAATGTCAAATAAATAAATAAATAAATCAATAAATATTATGCGTGCCACGTGATGGCCGGTCCATGGAAAATTGTCTTACATTGATACTGGTCCTTGGTGCCAAAATGGTTGGAGAGCACTGGAATAGGAGACATGACACTCTGGGTTACACACACAAGGTATCTAACTCCTAAAAGACTAATGAAAGAAGGAATGGAGGAATGGAGGAAAATAATCACTTTTAGATATTTGTAGAAGCAGATGTTCAAATGATGCATCTGTCCTGGGAATGCTAGTGTACAAAGGGGTATGGAAAAAGGCACTCTTGATAAGAAAGGATATATTTCACACAAAAGGGAAAGCACATGACATCTGAAATCAAAACTATTATTGCAAAGAGCTGGTAAAAAGTCCAAAAGAGTTTAGAACAAAACCTGCAAAAGAAATTCATACAAACAGGATGACAAAAAATGGTCAAAATGAAGAAGGAAAGAAGTGGATGAAGAAAGCACTGAAAGAAGTGTTGCAATGTTATCACAGCCACACTAACAAGAAATAGGAGAAACAAGTAAAAACAATGTACAGATATACTGCTGATGGTCAGTAAAAGGTAAGACCAGAAAGTGGATGCAGCTAAGTACTGGTGGGAAGAAAAGTGCATCATGCAGGAGGACTCTGCACATGAAAATATTTTTGCTTAATGAAAACAAAAAACATAGAGCTATTTCCAGAAAGAATTAACTTGGTTCAAAACATAAATGTTCGTAGATAATTTACTTCCATGTGGTATATACTTTATTCATGCCAGCCAATACTTCTTTCCTTAGTTCTTAGCCCTAAAAATATTGGCATTCATGTGTATGTATATATGAGTTTATTTATTTGACTGGTGACTGGACTGGAGCCAGAGGTTCCTTTCTTAGCCATGGCCTGGTTATACTGAGAACACAAATACAAATTAGTTTTATTTATTTATTTATTTACTCTTTGTTGATTTGCAATGGGTGTGACAAGGGTGGACAGGATTAGGAATAAGTATATTAGAGGGTCAGCCCAGGTTGGAAGGTTTGGAGACAAAGCCAGAGAGGCAAGGTTACGTTGGTTTGGACATGTGCTGAGGAGGGATGCTGAGTATATTGGAAAAAAGATGCTGAGGACGAAGCTACCGGGTAACAAGAAAAGAGGAAGGCCTAAGAAAAGGTTTATGGATGTGGTGAGAGAGGACATGCAGGTGGTTGGTGTGACAGAGCAAGATGCAGAGGACAGTAAGAAATGGAAACAGATGATCCACTGTGGCGACCCCTAACAGGAACAGCCGAAAGAAGATGATGACTCTTTGTTGATTGGCTAGTCCCACAAGGTCAGTTTCCTCTTTCTACGGGACACTTAAGGTGGTATTCCTCTTTGTTGATTGTTTAGTCCCACAAGGTCAGTTTCCTCTTTCTAGGGGACACTCGTGGTATTACTATTTGTTGATTGGTTAGTCCCACAAGGTCAGTTTCCTCTTTCCAGGGAAGACTCAAGGTGGTATTCATACTCAGTAGGCAAAATTTGGCCAGGACACTAAGGAACTTCCCCTACTCTCTTTTCAATGCATGACATGGAACATATTACATCACCTGAGCTGCCACCACCTCAGGCAGATGGTTTAAAGTCGTATCCAAAGGATAGTGCACTCAGAAGTGATAGTTCTGCTTAAATATCAGTACTGGAAAAATAACCCAAACACCTGGTGGGGCAATAGAACCCACCACCTTCTTATTTTCTAGCACCCCACAAGTGTGCTGCCTGTTGAGCCACTGACACCAATTGCTAATGCTTTTATAAGTGTTAAATAAAAAAAAAATGGTCAAGACAATACAGTGATATATACAGCACAGTAGAAAGACATTATTAGGATACAAAGACAATACGTAAGTTGTACAAGCATAATTCAGTAGCAAAACTGTAGGATGTGTGACCTGGGCATGCCTTTTAGGAAGAGATAACTACCAGAGAAGTCCTGTTACATCCAAGACAATAGCATCTATGTCACACTCAAAATGCATCTACAACTAGACCCAGAAACAGGTGAGATTTTAAGACAGAGATAATATTATCTAAATCTGATTGGCTTTTGATGTTGGCACGCAATGAGTTCCAAACCTTGTGCTTATAAATAAGAATGTCTTCATCCTGCATTTCAGGAAGTACTGGGGAATGGTTAAATGCAGCAGAGAGGAGGAAAACAGTGAAGAGTTCTAGAGCAGGTGCACAGTTTAAGTCCTGGAAAGGGGTGGGCAGTTGTTGTGGTGTAGCAGTTTGAGTATGAGAGGGCATGATAGAGGCACTGTCCTCTGACTAGTAGGAAGGCAACTGATCTTCTGTAGTTAAAGGCAATGACATTGTCCATTTAGAGAGTTCCACACGAGTCTACAAGTGTTTTTTTTAAACCAACTTGTACCTTGTAAAAAAAAAAAAAATGGCAACACCCTGTGAGGCAGCAGCTGCAACAGCTTGGCAGGAAAAAGTGCATTATTTGTGTACTTGTATGTCAATTTTTAAGGAAAAAAAAATAAATCAGGGACAAAAAGAGACTGTAATCTAACTTATAGTAGTGAGAAACTTCTGGAAATTCGACAATCAAGCTTGAAGTGCAAATGGTTTGATGACGGAGGCACTGGGAACTAAGGTTGGGTGGCACGATGCCAGGGTAATTCTATGGACTAGGCTTGTAAAGGCTCCAGGGCAATTCGCCTAGTACACACTTATGAACCTATGATGTTTGCAGGGACTGTGAGCCCCACAACCCTCCTTGAGCTACAAAAACTGGAAATTCTACTAAATCCTGGTTCAAAGTGTCTTGTACAAAGTAGTAATGACACCCATCAGTCACAGAGGAAGAAGGAAATGACAGAGATGTGAAAGAGCAGGGAAGAGAGGGTCATAGCCGGCCTTAGGCATAGGCCAACTAGGCTGTATTTATTTGGTGTAGGTAGACGAGAATGGGGGCACCAAGTGGTGTGATGGGGGCGCCGCGGTGCCCTTTTGCCTAGGGCACAAGTTGACCTAAGGCTGCTCCTGGAGAGGGTCTCAAGCTGGAATCACTGCCAGACTGAAGGCAGACCCATACAGGCCTGCACTTCCATCCATGCTGCTAGCAAATGCTCATTCATTAGATTAGCAAATGGCTAACTACTAAAAATAAGATGAGAGACTGTTGTCTAGACTCCTGGCTAAACTCTAATATAAACGATGGTGCAGTATATCTGGAAGGGCTCATTATTCAGAGCAGACAGGATACAGTCTCTCAGTGGGAAATCACATGGGGGAGGGGGGTGTGTGTCTATGTAAACAACAGATGGTGTACTAACTGCCAGATAATCTCCACCCACTGCCCTGAAAACAGAGTTTATATCACTAAAGTGCAGATCCTTCTACTAGCCAAGGGAATTTAATGATGTAAGGATTACAGCTCTATACATCCCTCCCATTGCTAATACAAATGAGGCAATGGCTACGCTATATAAGGAGAGGAGAAGATGAGAAGGAGAAACAATTAACTCCCTGGATCCCAGTAGAAAAAATTAGGCTGAAATGTAATTTTGCACCATGGTTAAACCAGGCAACTCGATTAGTTATGAGTAAGAGAGACAGTGCTAGGATAGCATGGAAAAAATAACAACTCAGCTTTCTACTGAATTTATATAAACAGCTTCACAACCAAACAAAAAAGCAGGTCCTACTAGACAAAAAAAAAATTATCAAAAATCTGTGAGAAACCCACATTCCAACCTGAAGAAATTCTGGCACTCAATAAACAAACTATTATCTCCAGGAAACCCCTCTTCACCAAACCTCTTCCCTAACAAACCTGCAACTGCAAGCCTACTTAACAACTTTTTCATCAAAACAATAGAAAAGCTTACTGAACCAGAAACTATTGACATAGACTCCATCTCCCACCTCATCTCTTCCATTGTTGTCCCTAGCACCCATAGCAACTTCCTTCATCAGATCCTTCTAAACAAACTCAAACCCTGTTCCCCCTCAGCTGACAAAGTCCCTCCATTATTTCTCAAACATGCAGCTGAATTCGTAGCATACCCTGTATCTATACTTATCAATAGATCCATCCAAGAAAACACAGTACCAGTTATCTGGAAAGAAATTCTTCATAATACCCCTCCACAATGGAGGAAATTCTACAGAACCCTCAAATTACAGGCCTATTGCCATATTATCCCCCTTATCCAAGATACTGGAAAAATGTATACACAGACAAATACTAAGCCACCTCTTACAGGCAAACCTAATTACACCCACACAGTATGGTTTCCGACCCTCGCACAGTACTACCACTGCCCTCCTATCTTTCACACACAATTGCCGAAGCCAGAGATAATAAACTCATATCAGCTCTATTCCTTGACCTATCCAAAGCATTTGATACCATTTTCCATCCCATCCTCCTAAACAAACTTTCCAACCTACACCTCTATCTCCACTACCTCCTGGTTTAGCAGCTACCTCTCAAGCAGATATTAGTCCATCAGATGGCAAACATCTCCATCTTATCATCTTGTTAAAACCGGGGTACCCCAGGGTTCTATCCTGGACCCCCTGCTTTTTAATATATTTATAAATAACCTCCATGTCTCCTGTACCCACTCTACCTTAATACACTATGCAGACGATTCCACAATTATTAACACCTCTGACAATATACAAAATCTCCAGACTGTCACTCAACAATCTCTGCACCTAGTAGAACAATGGCTAACTGAAAACAACCTACTTCTCAATCTCGAAAAGACCAAGCTTCTCCTTTTCCTTCCAGAAAACCTCAGTCCAGCTATAGACAACTTCACCATCTCATCCTTAGATAATACAATTATCGCCAACGACTCAAACACCAAATTGCTTGGCGTTACTATAGATGACCAATTAAAATTCAACTTACATATCTTAAACTGTATCATAAAGTCCAATCAAAAACTAGGTCTTCTGTACTGCAACAACAAATATATACCTAACAAATCTAGACCTATACTGGCTCAAACATTCATTCTACCATCCCTGCTGTATGCTGCTTCCTTACTTACTAACCTTCAAAATAATCTCTTAACCAAACTAGAATCCACCTATAACAAGATAGCAAGATTTGTAGCTACAAATCCCATCATTGTATATCCCTGATGGCCTGAGCTTGCCCACATGCTGCAAATATCACAACTACAAATTGCACACAGCATCCTAAATAGCCCCAACTCCTACCCTGCACTTACATCCATAATTGCACCCTACACAGCAAACCTTGACCTCAGAAGCACACAGCAAAACCTTCTGCAGGTGACCAAGCCAAGCAAAAGTATTGGAAAAATACTTTACAGTCATTCAATTCCATACTCATGGAACAAACTTCCATTGTCCCTTCACTCCACTACCAAAAGTGGTAAATTTAAAAAACAACTAAAAAATTAATTTCTAACATGCATGGATATGTACTTGTCAGGAAATTACCTAATGAAATTTTCTTCTTCTCCTCTCAATTAACATATCTGCCTGGTATCCACATAAACTGTCTACATATATTACTCTCTTTGCAGTTAGTTGTTGTTGTCGTTTGGCTTTTCCCGTTTAGGGATCACCACAGCGGAACTCTGATCCGCTAATGATTGGCAGTAGATTTTCACGAACGCCAAGATGCCAGCTCGACGTTCAACCTTCAACTAAGGCACGCCCATTTACACATGTCTTTCGAATGCTCACCCAACCACGGGGAGGACATACAGACTCCACACAGAAGGCACTCCCCACACTCCAGCCGAGAATCGAACGGGAGAACCTCTTGCTGTAAGGCAACAACGCTACCGCTGCACCACCGCGGAATGCATCTTTGTTGTACTATGCCATGATGTTACTCTTGGAATTTTGATTTTTTTTTTATTTTAGCCATTGCTACTTTCCTTGTAAATAACATAATGCTAACCAAATTTCTCAAACATATTATTATTGCATTCTCAAAATACTGTACTTTTGCCTTGTATATATTCACATTGTATATTTCTCTCTGTTTTTGTACTAAGTATCTTACAACTTGAATTGTTAGTTTTTTCTTATTTCTTAATTACTTTCCTGGAGCTTTTCTCCTTGGGTCTCTGCTGAAAAGGGCTCTCTGGGCCCAGTCGGGCTAACCTGGTTAACAAATGTAAAAATAAAATAAATAAAAATCAGTGATTTGCAAATTCAGAATCCATAAAAATGTGTACATTACAGCAGGAGACTTCAAATAGGCCAACGTGAAGTCAGTCCTTCTTAACTATTACCAACATGTGGATTTTGAAACCAGGGGTGAGAACACACTAAATAAAGTCTACATCAGTGTTAAATTGGCATTCAAGGCATTGCCTCATCCACACCTTGGCAATTCAGACCATATCTCCATCATGTTAATTCCAGCATACAGACCATTACTAACGAGAGGAAAGCACTCCAAAAAGCAAACAAGGGTATGGCCAGAGGAAGCAGCATCAGAACCCCAGGATTGCTTTGAATGCACAGACTGGAATATGTTCAGAGGCAGCCACTGTAAATCAGCGAATCGACCTGCAGGGAATACATAGAGTCTGTGATGGGTTATATATCCAAATGTGTAGATGATGTAACAGTCAACAAGTGCATCAGCACACAGGCCAACCAGAAACCCTGGCTCACAAGTAGAGTATATGAGCTCCTGAAAGTAAAGAAAGCTGCCGTCAAGTATGGAAACAAGGATGAGCTCAGGCACTCCAGGGTGAACCTAAAAATGGGTGTGAGAAAGGCGAGAAGGGCATATGGTCATAAACTCCAGAATCACTTGTCTGATGAAAAGGAGGTGACTGTGGCAAGGAATTCAGGCCATAATGGATTACAAGCCCACTTCTTCTCAGTGTGAGGACAACACTGAATTCCTGAACAAGCTCAACATATCTATCTGCAGGTCTGAAGAAGGAAACAGCACAAAACCAATAAAAGCTCCAACAAGCCAAAATGAGGAGCGCTCAGCCTAAATCCAACTGATGTCCACAGAACCCTGAGGAGGATAAATCTGAGAAAACCAGCTGGACCTGATAACATTCTGGGAAGGGTCCTAAGAAAATGAGGTGAGAAACTGACAAATGTACTCACAGAAATATTCAGTACCTCATTGAAATAGGCCATTGTTCCCAGGTGCTTCAAGAACACCACCATAATACTCTGCCTAAGAAGTCTACACCAAAGGACCTCAACAACTACTGCCCTAATGGCTCTCACCTCCATAGTAATGAAGTGCCTAGAAAGGCTGGTCAAGGACCACTTAACCTCCAGACTTCCGTCATCCTTGGACCCACTGCAGTTTGCGTACAAACCAAATTGAGCCGCGGTAGATACTATTTCACTGGCACTCCATCTATCGTTGGACCACCTGGAAAACAACAACAGCGATGAGAGTATGTTACTCATCGATTTCAGTTCGGCATTCAACACAGTCATACCTCAGCAATTACTAGAGAAGCCAACTCAATGTTAGCACACCAATGTGCAATTGGATTCTGGACTGAAAGCCCACAAACAGTATGTGCAGGAAAAAAACACCTCAAATAGTATCACCTTGAGTACTGGTGCACCTCAAGGCTGTGTTCTGAGCCCTCTGCTATTCACTCTGCTAACATGCTACTGCACTGCCACGTACAGCCCCAATCATATAATCAAGTTTGCAGGTGATACCACAGTTGTGGGTCTCATCAGCAATGAGGAGGAAACAGCCTATAGAGAAGAGGTGAGACAACTGATAAGTTGGTGTGGTAACAACAATCTGGCTTTGTGACTAAGACCAAGGTTTATCGTGGATTTCAGAAACAAACACCGGGGAAACAGTGGAGAATGTAAAAGGCACCAAATTTCTTGGGGCACACATCTCTGAAGACTTGTCTTAGTCTGTGAACACAAATGCCATTGTCAAGAAAGCTCAACAATGCCTACACTATCTACAAAGGTCGAGAAGAGCAAATTTACCAGCTCCTATTCTCATGACCTCCTACAGGGGCACAATTTAGAGCATTCTGACAAACAGTTTTACACCTTGGTATGGCAACTGCTCTACCACGGACAACAAGTCCCTCCAAAGAGTGGTGAAAGCAGCAGAAAACATTACCAGGACCATTCTATCATCTATTCAAGACTTACACCAGTCTCACTATCTCAGCAGAGGCAGGAAAATAGTCATGAACTGCACTCACCCTACATATGGACTGTTCCTGAACCTAACATCTGGGAGGCATTATCATAGCATATGTGACAGAAATGGCCAGATTTAGCAGAAGCTTCTATCCCTGGCCATCAGGCTACTGAACTCCAATAACAACTTACATCTCGCTTGACATCAGGGACTGTAGGTAATATGATGAGTGAGAAGCATATTTGTGTGTAATAACCTTAAAATGTATTAAATACACTGTGCAATTAATCTAAGAGAGTATAATTTTATTTCTGTGCAATATCCCTTGATGCTAAAACAGAATCATGTGCAGTAAGTAACAGCTGCAAAATGTTTGTGCAATAAATATTGTGCTTCCTTAGACTACTGCCAACAGAATCCTGTGCAATAAGTAGCTGTGGAATTCTGTGCAATAAAGTGTCTCTTTAGCTTAATAAGTGTCTGGTGATCTGTAAAACAGTATATATTATGTAGTAGGAATGTCTAAATGTAGTAATGTTAATTGGTGTATGTTAGATGTTTGCACATAAAGCCGAGTAACGTAATTTCGTTCAGTTGCACTTGTGTGGAGTCTGAATGACAATAAAGTTCACTTTGACTTTGACTTTGAACTTCTGGCAGTTGATAGCAAATGTAGAAACTACAGAAAGGTAATGCATACCTATAGTCAGGTTACGAATGTCTTTACCTAAAGATACACTGGGTTCCTGCATTAGAAGGCTGGCTATCCTGTTACAAACAGTCAGCAAGGTTCATCCTTTACTGGAAGCATAATGTATCTAGACAAAGTAAGTAAAGCCCAGAGTCGTGCAAAACTTCTTAGTATTGTCAAAATCATAGGATGCATTTGCTCTGAGCTATCACATAAGATGTATTAGCTACACCAGTTGTGTTTACTGGTAGGTGCTAGAAAAGATCTTACTGGTAAGGCTGTGAGGTTATCAGAGTAGCAGATGGTCAGATGATCTATTCTACAGCATGACAGGGATACTGGGTAGGCATAAAAGAGGCATACTACATGCAGTGCTCTGATTGTGCTTTGATGTTGAAAGAAAAGCCTTGTTATAGAAAGAGTCATATGGAACAACCTAACTATAACAATGCTGTTATAGTGAGGTATGAGGTATGAAGTTTGCTGTTATAGGTAAGATAACCTTGAGCTGCCAGAAAATGACAATAACCTGCCCTGGAAAAGCTTGCTGCAATCTCCAATTCACTGATGTTATCAAGGCTACTGAACACAGGTAGTTTTCTGGTCAATTCTCTCCCCAAACTGACATCACCTACCCATGCAGAAAGTAAAGGCTAGAACAAGGAAACAGTACATGAGTCAGGTCTCCTGCTGTGAGCTTTCAATCACAGCAGGTAACCGCTCAAATTACCCTTAGCACATTCACAACTAAGGCAGTTAGGTGTGAAGGGGATGGGAGATGAGTCAAAGTAGTACAATTTAGGCTTCACAAAAGACTGCAGTTTAGATATTCTAAAAAGAAGCAGCAGTAAAAAGCACTTTGAAAGTCTGTTCTGTGGCATTTGCACTGTTTGTGTTTTAAGTAGTCATTGAATGGCAAGAAATGTCATTTAAAACTGACTGAAAGACAGCAGTGTATGCATGTAAAATCAATGTAGTGACAGGAGTTTAGAAAGAAGGAGGCCTGAGTGATGTAATTTTTTACAGACAAGCACTGCATTGCGGGATACCTTGAGGCAGACTAAATCAGAATTATTTCAAGATGCCAGACCCTATGTGGTCAGACTCAGAAATTACATATAAAATATTTAAATAGTCCCAGAGTGGTGTTAAAATGTAGGAAACACCAAACCATGATGAAATAAACATGTTTTTTGAGTCTGTGGGTGCAGTTCTCCTTTAAATGAACTATGTAATGTTTGAATGAAAACGATTTGGTAGATTATAAGTGATGTATAATGTTTGCAACTGTGAGTTTGTCAGTGTGATTTTTTTCTCATTTATATAAATGTATTATTGCCCATGTCATAAGTGATGGTTTAATAAAGATGTTTCTTGTTTAAAAAAAGGGCAATAATTGAATAATTTATATAATGTAGCTTAGGTTTTATGATATATAGCAATATATGTAAAGTATAATGTTTGTAAACGTGAACTTCTAATGCAGTTTAATTACTTTTATATAAATGTAAATTTGCCTGTGTCACATGGGATAATTCAATAAAGGTGTTTAAAAAAATGCTGCTGGAAGCCTGAGGATGGGGCAATTGGTCAGATAATTTTTCATCCTGTTCAGACTAGTATTGTACTTTCCATAATATCATAAACACATTTGCAATTATCTGTGCAGAAATCACTAAACTATATTTGCTACTTTACAAATGCATGAGACTCCAGAATCTATCACTGCTACCATAAACACACTCCCTACAAGTGACACTTTCTTCCTGTTCAGTACTATTTATACACTCCTGTTCTTCAGTTTCTCTCTCTCTCTCGTTTCTATTAAACATAGCAACCAATTAGTACCATCTCATTAACAACTATTCTGCTTTCCTCCTACCTCATTTTCCATTGTTGAAAAAGCATTTCATAAAGTAGCCCATCCATTTAGAACGTCATCTCAAGGAAATATGAAACAGCCCTGACCTACTCAGCTTTTAATCCACACAGAAATCACAGTGGTTTAGTTGTTCAATACAGATGCTATAATCGCCTGTTTTAAACTCTACTCTTGGTTTTGAAGGTGATTAAGAATGAGATGGCAAGAAAGAAACATCAATGTCTTGGGAGTTAATAAGCAAAAATGGAGTAGAATCAGACATTTTACATCAGATAATTATTGGATCTTCTACAGTGGTCAGCATCTTGCAGAATAAATGGGGGTAGCCCTCATAGTTAACAAAAAGTCAGTGCTTGGTTGCAGCCCTAAACAATAATAGTACGATTTCAATCGGACTACAAGGTAAACTATTCAGCACCACAGTGGTACAACTTTATGCTCCCACTACAGATGCTGAAGAAGAGGAAGTTGGCTTGGTTTCATGAGAATATGTAGCAATATTTGGAAATAACACCAAAAATATGTTATATCCTTTATAAGTGACTGGAATGGTAAACTTGGAATTCAAAGTACAACTGGAATAATGGACAGGTATCGCCTTGGGGTACAAAATGAAGCAAGACACAGATTAGTAGAATTAAGGTAATTCACTGGTCATAAGCCTAAGAAACAGCTTTACACTTGGCAATCACCAGTTGGTCAGAACCAACATCCAATTCACAATATGCTTTGCAGTAGTAGATGGGAGAATTGTACACAGTCAGCAAATAAAAGACCTGGAGCTGACCATGGCTCAGACCATCAGCTTCTTATCATGAAGATTAGAATTAAGTGAAAAGAAACAAGAAAAGAATTTAGGTCAGTAAAATACAAGCTCAGCAATATTTCAATGAATATGTATTGGAGGTGAAGAAACAGATTTAAGGGATTAGACTTGATGGATAAAGTACCTGAAGAATTATGGACAGAAATTTATGATATTGCACAGGAGATGACATAAAAGATTTTCCTAAACAGAAAGAAGATTAAGAAGGCAAATTTGCTGTTGGTGGAGGCTCTAGAAATGGCCACAGGAGGAAGGAGAGGAAAAGGCAATGAGGACAAGAAAAAATATTTCAAAATGAATGTAGAGTTTCAGAGAATAGAAAGGAGAGAGAAGGTGGCATATTTAAACCAGTGCAATGACTTAGAAGAAGACGAAAATAGAAAGGGAAGGACAAGGGATTTGTCCAAGAAGACTGGTGATGTTAAATGAAATTTTCAGATACAAATGGGTATTATAAAATACAAAAAATGGCAGGAACCTCACAGAAGCAGAAGATATTAAGTAGAGGTAGCTTCCTAAACAGAAGAACAATATAAGAAAGATCATTGATGGCCATAATGTTATATTTTCTGATATAGAGTCAGACATCCTGAAGAGTAAAGTTAAATGGGCCCCAAAAACAGTGGTAGCTTATAACAGGGTCTATACAGGCAGCAACTCAGGGACCACAGTTTTTGGGCAGGGGGTGGATGGCCTGGGTAGCTACTCAGTGTCTAATTCTGTTTTAAAATTTTTGTTATGTTCAGCATTGTTAACTCATTTTAGTTATCGTATGTGCTGACTTGATGAACATAGTAATTGCTAAGGAAACATGTTTAATTTTAGGCTTTATTTAAAATAAGTGTTAAAATAGACTACAAGTGTAGGAGTATTTTGTGGAGTTTACCATTTGTGAAAGTGTGAACATGTCCGTTATGCTATTCAGCTATGGACATTTTTAAAGGTATTTATGCAAAGATATAGTTGAATAAAAATGGATAAACATCCCATGATAACTTTATCTGACTTCTCTAAATGCTTTTCATAGGTTCATAGGTTCATACTAGGCTATCTGCCCAAAGGCATTTATAAGCCTAGCCCATAGTTATGTGGCTTTCGCCACCCCTTTAGTTTGAATAAAAACTATGCCTATCATTTTGCTGTGCCTCTGTCAAGCAGTGACACTGAAGTAATCCCTGGGGTATATCTGCAATCTCCCATCCATTGGTCAAGATTCCTCTTGAACAAGGCCAGAGAGGTGCTCTGCCTCACATGTCCCGGGATTTTGTTCCACAGCATAGGAAGTCTCTGGGTGATGAATCTGTCCCTCCAGCACGTTCTATTTATAACCGTGTCAAGGTTTAAGTCTCCCGCCCTTGTGGTTCTGAGGGATCTAGATTTTTTGAGGTGAAGCATATTCATCAAATCTGGGTTTGACATGGCCTTATATGTCAGGCACAGGTCACCTCTGAGCAAGCGGTATGAGACTGAATAGAGCTGGAGTTCTTTCAGTCGGGCAGCATAAGACATATTTTTGAGACCCTTTATCCTTTTGGTGAGGAACTTTTGGGGCCTTTCAAGCTGCAGCAGGTGTCTGGTCAGATACATTCGAACGGGCATTGTACTCAATCATAGGTCTAATGAGTGATGAGTACAGGGGACGATGACCTCCCTTGATCTAGATGTGAATCCCTTCATGATCAGGTGGGCGATATAGAAGGTTTTCCTAACTACTTTAGCAACATGAGTGTCAAACGAAAGGCTACTGTCAACTTGGGTCCCCAGATCCCTGATAACTTTTTCTGTGCTCAGTGGATTGCCACCTATATGGTAGCTAGGGGTAACCTTGTTTTTCCCGAAGGGTATTACTATGCATTTTTTGGCATTTAACTTCAGGCCATGGCTCTGGCACCAGTTATCCATTTCTGTGAGGCCCTTCTGGAGGATATCTGTGTCAGATGTGTTTTCGACTATGGCGCCCAGTTTGCAGTCATATGCAAACTTTGTCAGCCATAACCCTCCTGTGTTTGCTTGTACTTCAGAAAAGTAGATGCCGAACAAGAGTGGACCCAGGACTGAGCCTGTGGGACACCACTTGTGACAGGCTTTGAGTCTGACATGGCTCCAGCAACTCTGACCCTGTGGGTTCTGTCACTTAGCCAGTTTGCAACCCATCTTGTGATGTATGGGTTTACATTCAAGCTGATGAGTTTTTCGATGATACCTGAGTGGGGTATTGTGTCAAGGCCTTTGCCAGGTCGAGGTAGGCTGTATGGACTGCCTTTCCCTCATCAATGGCCTTGGTGACTGTCTCAAAAAGTCAACCAAGTTTAAGAGGCAGGATCTGCCTTTGACAAAGCCAAACTGGGTTGGATCCAAAGTCTGCAAGTTCCTATGTCTTTATTTATGAGTTCCATTATGATCCTCTCCATGGCTTTGCAGATAAGGCTTGTCAAGCTAATGGGGCGGTAATTTCCAGGGTCTGTGGAGGCACCGCCCTTATGAAGTGGGACCACAGTCGCTGTGCGCCACTCCTTGGGTACGTATCCTGAGGTGAGGCTAAGATTAAACAGCTGTCCTAACTGTGGGTTTAATTCCTCGTTGAGTTTGTGAAGCACACAGCCGGGGACATCATCCGGTCCCATGGATGCTGTGTTTTTTGCCTTACTCACGGCAGTTCTCCCCTGGCCCTTGGAGATGTTTGGGGAGCTACACTCCTCTGGCATAGATATCTCTCCTTTGGGGGAGGGAAGAAGTTTGCACTGAACCTGTCAGCCAGTATGTTGGCAATGTGTGTAGGTTCAGTAATTTTCACATCATTTTGAACTAATTCTGAGCATATCTGGGAGTTTCCTCCTAGGTTTCTAACATAGCTAAAGAAGGCCTTATGATTCTCTTTAGAGTCCTTGGCGATTTTTCTCTCAAAATTTGCCTTGGATGATTTTATGAGAGCTCTTAGTTTTTTACTTATAATGATCAAAGGTGTCTTACCTTTCAAGGATTTTGCTCTATCTTGTAGTAGCTTCCTCCTTTTGTTGTAGAGCGTGTTTATGGCTGGGGTCCACCATACTGGATGCTTGCCTTTGGCACAGAGAGTCTTAGTTTTGTTTGGGATTGCCTGATCCATGCAGTCCTGTAGGTGCTGGTAGAAGGCATTTGTAAGTGATTCAGCGGTTTGAGTAATGTTTACCACTGGCTCAGGGGCCTTAAAGGAGACCACACTAGTTTTTAGAAGTGTGAAATCGGCTTTTGAGAAGTTTTTCACTGTGGTCTTTTTTGTTTCAGGTGGGGGCGGGATGAGGACCTCCAGCGAGATTAGTTTATGATCTGATCTCACCAGTGAGGGGTATACTTCCGGTGTTGAACATTTTGATCCCATGTTCGTGATGATGAGATCAAGTATGTTTTCTCCTCTTGTGGGGATGGTGACTAGTTGTTCCATGGCATTTGAGTTTATGAACTCCAGGAATCTTTGGGTTAGAGTGTTCGGGCTTGAGTAGTGTTCCCAGTCTATATTAGAGTAGTTGAAGTCACCTAGTATGATGGTGTTTGGAGATACATTTATCCCCTCCAATGTTTTCAGGAAGGCCATGTGAGGTTCCTGAGTTTGAGAGGGTGGCCTGTAACATGCTACAAATTGCAGAGCAGTCTTGCCTATGGTTAATTGCATCTGGATGGTCTCCGATGCATCGTGCGTTGCCACCAACCTTGAGGTGTGGGTGTCCTTTATGAATATGGACACCCCCCCTCCTTTCTTGGTGTTGTCTGGATTTTGGGGCTGGAACGCATGATATGAGGTGAAACCTGTTAGTGCTGGGGTGCTCTCAGGAGCCTTGAACCAGGTTTCTGTCACAGCACAGACATCGATGTTCTCCATATTGAGAAGGGCCTCGAGTGCGTGCATCTTGAGATTGAGACTTCTGGCATTGAGCAGCATTACCCTTAGTTTTTTTTCCTTTTTGGTGTTCTAGGGTGGTAGCTTTAGTATTTCGACCTTGCCTATAAAAGGCACTATGGGGGTGGCAAGAGCCTTTGCCAATATCCGGAAGCCCAGGGGTGACAGGTGCAAGCCGTCCCTTGCGAAGCAGCATGGCTTGTCCAGCATGTCATCCCAGGCAGACAGACATTGGATCCCCATTGAATGACACCAGAATTTAAGCCAATTATTAAAGCTGATCATCTTATCACTGTATTGTGGCATCATTCTAGGTGAAGGTAGGATACTGCTCAAGGTCAGGGTCATACCTGCCTGGGCTACATAATCAGAGAGCTCCTTGATGTCCCTTTTCATGTAGTCCAAGGAGGTACGTCTCAGGTCATTGACACCAGCGTGGACAATGACTGAGTCGTACTTGTACCTGCTGTTGAGAGACCTGAGTGCTTGCGTTATGTGGCGGATTCTAGCTCCCGACAGGCAGCTTACTGTGACCTTCTTTTTACTCAGTCTGGTGAGCGGGACGTCAGTGTGTCTGACTATGGAATCACCAATGACAAGTGTGTCTGGCATTTTGTTTGGCCTTAAGGGCTGTGACTGTTTGACACTCTGACTGTGTGGTCTATGTGTTGCATGTGTTGGGTTGTGAGGTGGTAGTTGTTTGGGTGTCTGCTTTGGTGGCCTCTGCTGTTTTGGTAAATTTTTGATCAGAGCCTCCGAGTATGTCTTTGTGTGAGTATGTGTATGATTTGAAGTTGTGATGGTACCATGTGTGACTGGGTATGTATTGTGTGTGGTTACCTTCTCCTCCTGTCTGGTCTTGCCAGTCCTATGTTGAGAGAGCTCAGCCTCCAGTTTGGCTGTATAGTTGCATCTCTCGCATGTATTTGTGTTTTGTGGGAGAAGGAGAGGATTGTCTGTGTACATGAGGCAATTGTAACATTGCCTCAATATTCCCAGGTTCCTATGATCCATTTAATGGCAAAGAGTAGAAAGCCTGAACATATTAAATGGTTAGTTAAGAAGATGGTCACATGAGTCTATATTTCCAGTTTGAAAGGCAAAGTGTGCAAATTAATGTTTTTTTTTTTTTTTTTCATATTTTATGCCACAGTGATCTGCTGTACTAATCAATGCAAAATGGCTGCTGCACTTTGTATCTCCGTTCAGCTAATTCTTTTCCTCAATTAAGCTGAAAAGGTTAGTCTTTCAGTTTAGGAGTGCCATTATTTAAGCAGTAAGAGTCAGCGGGTAGCTTAGCATACTGCAATTTCCTCATGACACTCCGCATTAATATAACTTACTGCAGTTCACACTGAACTAACTTATCATACTGTACTGCCCATCATGTTTTGTATAGACTATTTAAGACAGTTTGCAAGACAGGAATCCAGGATGCCTTTTTCAGATAGGAATGCAGTGACAGCCTGTAACTGCTGGTAATATAAAAATAATTACAACAGAAAGTGTTGGTGCAGTTATTGAAATCCAGCATCCAGAAACATGAAAGGTATGACAGGTGTCTCAGAGCTTTGGCAAGGAAGGGAAGAAAGAATGGGGGCGTGTGTAGTAAAAGGGAATATGGAACAACGTTAGTAAAGGGAATATGGAACAACGTTAGTAAAGGGAATATGGAACAACGTTAGTAAAGGGAATATGGAACAACGTTAGTAGAAGTGCACGTGTGTGTTCTTCTAATGGATGGCATATAACTTGAGTACACTGAACAATTTCAAAATACTGTCTTCATGTGACTGTATAATGAACGGAGTTCATAACTTGCAGACAAAATGATTCTCCTAGGCAAATGCATGTTGTTCTACAGTGCAGCAAATCAGTTTAGACCAAATTAGAAAAATGTATACTTCTAAGTATTCTGAAGGTACTGCCTATCTTAAAGATATTAAAGAAAGTACTGAAAACTGTTGGAGTCATAAAATTGCATTTGTTTTAATAAATTATGGTTTAGAACCTTGATAGGCTGCAATACGTTTTCCCCAGACTATCAAATATCATTGATTATGAAGATAAATAATGAATAAATATAGTGCTGATATCTACCGCCTATGAAATGTAATTTAACAAACAAGTGTGAACTGTCCTTCTAGGCTACTCAGATAAAACACTAGTCTTATTTTGAAAATGAAAGCAAGAAAATAACCTATATACTCTCACAAACTAGCTGTATTACAAGTCCAGTGTCAAAATGTTAATCTCTAAAAAGTTAATAGATACAATCTGCTAATTGCACTCCTGTTCATTCAATGGGTGGTTCCCTGATCTGCTGCCTACAACCTCAGGTTACATGCTGAAAGGACTCTGGCAGTGCAAGGATTCCCTGCCTAGCTTATAGTCAGTAGCAATGCCTTCCTTCCCTGACACGGCTTTCCCATTTCTAATAGGATCTGTAAGTCAGTTATGGAGTACAGAAATAGACACATCTCACCTTTACGAGTAGCAGTAATTTTCAAATTATTTTCCCATCCTCACATCACTAAACTTTACTCTGGTGTAGTTCTTACCTTTGTTCTGACTGCGTATGCTAATATCCTACATTTCTGTTTCCACTACATACATGCTAGACTACATAGTTTGCATATACATGATTTGTACCTTTTGTCTTTACCTCTCATTACATTGATGCTGTTTGTCTAACAAGCTAGTGTTTGATGTAGTGGTGGACAATAGCTGCTTTTTTATTACATTACGTTCTTCTGTTTATTAGTTCATATTTTATATGAAATTCTGCAGACATTTTATGTCATTTTTATTTTCTCAGGCAGTATCTGTAATGGGGTCATTTAAATTGGACCATTCTTGGTGTGCCAAAACACACAAACAAACAAACATTCAAATAAATAAACATGTGATGTCAGCATTGTTTTTAAAGATGTGATGTCAGCATTGTCTTTAAAAATGTGATGTCAGATTGTTTTTAAAGATGACAGGGGCACAATACAGGACCACCAGGTGACTGCCCCTCCAACATCTCATTCCCCACAATTCCAATCCCTTCTGGCTATCAACACTCTGCAGAAGCCTTTGACATCACAGAAGGATCAGGACAGGAACATAAGCCACAGCGGCAACCAGAACCGACAGAGAGTTCTGCAGGACGAATTACAGGACTACCAGGACAACCGGGACCACAGACAATCCAGCTACCAGGAGCAGCAGCACCATCACAGAGACCAGTTTCTTCAGGAAGACCAATATCGACAGCACAGACATCAACCACCACACCAATACCAAAGCCAGCACCAGTACCAGAACAAGAACGACCACCACCAGAGCCCCAGAGCTTGTCCCTCTTACCAAGTCCCCCCATACCACAGCCACAGCGAGGAATACTACTACAACCCACCGAGATTCCAGAAAGCAGAGGAGGAATTCCAGTGGTCTCATACTCTATCCACAAACTCCCAGGGGGACAGGAGAACCAAACAGTGGACAGGGGTGAGGGAAATACAATACCTGGGCAATCCCGACTGGAACCCTGACTACAACCCAGGTCCCAGGCTCAGACAGAGGAAACAGCCACAATAACAGGTACAATGACAACAACAACAGGTACCACAATAACAGGTGCTCCACTTATCTGGAACCACTCTGTTAAAGCACTGACTGAAGAGGAAAAAAGTGTGTTGTCCAAAGGACTTACTTTTGTACCAAGCTGCAGGAGTGAGGTTGCTCAAGTACTGATAGACCTTAAAATGTTTGTGAGGAAGCTCAACTTAAGGGTACAGTTTCATGGCAAAAGTAATGACACTGAAAATAAGCCTATTGATGAAACTATAAAAAGGCCTAGTAGCTATTGTCCACCACTACCTCAAACACTAGCTGCTTTCGAAGTGAAATGTGAGATGGATATCAGGAAACTGCTTAAAAAACCTCCTAAGAAAAAACTTTATAACTTAACACAAGGAGAAAGAAAAGCATTGTTTGAACTAGGCAATGATAAAGCAGGCATGTAATGATCACAGACAAGGGAGGAGGTATACTTGTGACTGATACCACTAGCTACAACCAAAAGATAGAGAACATGCTGGAGGATAACAGATTTTATGAGTTATTTACCAAGGATGACATAAAAAGAGCATATGATTTATGGAACATTAATCTCACCACATTATGGGAAGAAAAACTTATCACTGAAAATCTTTATAATTATTTATGGAGCCCATGCCCAAGTTTACCTTACTTTTTTGGAATACCAAAACCACACAAGAACAGAGAAGACTCTCCATATAGACCAGTGGTAGCAAGTGGAGGTTCCCTTACTGAAGCCACAGCCATTTTTACCTTGATTACTTGCTGAAACCTCTAGCAGAAAAGAATAATTCATACATAAGAGATTCAATGGATTTTTTGAAGAAATTAAAAAACATTACAGTGGAAGCTGACAGTATTTTGATAACTATTGATGTGGAATCCTTGTACACAGTGCTCCCTCACAATTACTGTATAACCGCAGCTATGGAGTCTTTTAAGAAACATAATCAGGGTACACAGGCACAACTGCAAATGTTAAGCAAGCTCGTTAATCTTGCACTGGACTTCAATTTCTTTACTTTCAATGGCAAACACTACAAACAAAAAACTGGTATAGCAATGGGGGCTGCCATGGCTCCCAGCATAGCTAACGTAGCCCTGGGCAAATGGGAGGAGGACTTTGTGTTAAACAACACAGATTACATGCAGCATATCACATGCTATTTATGTTTTATTGATGATGTCTTTATTGTGTGGGAAGGTGACACCTTGCAGCTTGGAGATTTTATCACTTACCTCAATCAAACAACCCCCTTCCTGAAGTTTACCTCTTCCCATAGCTGTACTTCAACCCATTTCTTAGATATGCAGATTTCCAAGGACACCAACAATAACAGAATCACCACTGATCTATTCAGAAAACCAACGAGGGTTAACTTATTACTCCACGGTAAATGTCTACATCCTACAAAAAACAAGTATAATGTAGTCAAGTCCCAAGGCTATAGATTCACTCGAATTACCACAGAGATGGAACCATTTTTGAGAAACCTGAACAACTTAGAGAATGATCTTCTAGTGAGAGGCTATGAAAGTCAGGTGTTAAAAAACATCCTGGAACCCATTATAGAACTGAAAAGGACTGAAGCACCTTCACTCAACCTCCCCAGTAGAAAAATGTTAAGTAATTCCACAGAGAATAACAAATGCAAAAATAGCTGCATCCTGTCATACACTTTGGATTATCACAGTATCAAAAATATTATTGAAGAAAACTGGAACATTGTCACAGGAAACCCTTTTCTGATTAACATCTTAGATGAAGCCCCATCATTTGTTTATAGGAAGGCCAGGAACATTAGAAGTTTTGTTGAATTTAAACCTAGACCATGTGAGAAAAGCACTAAAAGATGTGAAACTAATTGTACATTTTGTATATTTATACAGCAAGGTGATAGTTTTCATTGCCCTTATTTAAAGATCATTAAAACCAGTGCAGGGGGTGACTGTAACACTAAAAAAGTAATTTACAGGGCACAGTGCAATGAATGTGATGCATTCTATATGGGCAAGACTGTAAATAAACTCAAGTGTAGGATTTCATGCATTCTGTCAGAAATCTGCTCTGGATGTAAAAATAATGCACTAGCCAAACACCTTTCTCTTCATAAAAGACACACAGGTTTTAAGTTTCAGATCCTGGATCGCATAGAAATGGGTGATCTTGAAGGAGACATCCCGAATATTCTGGAGAAACCTGAACTCATGTGGCAATTAAAGCTGAACTCTTTTTGGAAGCCTGCACTAAACTACTACTGTTCAATTAAAAGTGCACTGGAACTTAGAAAATTGCCACATTGTTTACATGACTAATTGTATTTTATTTTATTCTACAAATTGATTTTAAATCAGTTGAAATTTAAGTGTATATTTTGTTTCCATCATCATACATACATTTTTTCTTATTTTTATTTTTTTCTGGTTCTTTTTTCAACTTTATTCAAAATGATGTGTAATAACAATACTAACTAATTATACAATGATATAGGTTTTTAGGGTTCTTGTACACAAACCTGAAGAAGTCTAGAAGGACGAAAGCGATCTTTGTTAACAATAGGTTATGAAAATAGAAATTGATTTTTACATGCAAAATGTATATGTACATATTTATATATATTTTTTTGATTGCCAAATGAACTAAGGTTGATATATTTCCAGCCATGTAGTATATTGTCTTTGATAAAATCACAGACTAAATAATCTACTTAATAATTTGGTTAAATAAGAGGTACCACATCATTATAAATTTTATTTAAAGTACATAAGGGTATATATTATTATGAAAGCTACTAGGTAGGGCAGGACCAGCTCGAATGTCACACTGATGGGGGAAGGGATGTGAATTTAATATGTGTACCAATAACACTTTGCTTTACAGCACAATAAACCATTCCCATGCCTGATAAAAAGTATATATATATTTAGAAAGCTTGTGAGGAAATTATTACTCTATTTTTGTTTTACTTGGATCGCTTGTCTATGTACTTAATAAAGGATTTTCGACTGGAAACAGACTGCCTGCCTTGCTTAGATTACTTTCGAATACTTAGTAATGTTGTACAATTATATATTTTCTGTTATTACTTTTTGTTTTGTTTTGACTTAAGACGAGTTTACGTTCGCTACTTCTACTACTATTGTCTGATCTGATTAATATACAGTGATTAACTAGAAATATATGGACTGAAAATCTTCCACACAGGGACGTTTCTTACACTGTTTTGTTCAAATAAATAAACACAAACATTTTTTTTGTTAGTTCCAGACTTTTATCATAGTGTTGTTATAAGCCTACCAAACAAACAGTCCTGCTTAATATGCAAGCATATCTTACTCAGAAACTTGCCTTGCTCCACACTTACTTTATTATTGAAGTGAAACTTCTTTAGAGTTCAAAGTGAAATGAAAAGTGAAACAGAAGTGACACTCTACCAGACGATGGCAATGTTCGGCGCTCGCAGTGGTTTTCCAAGTCAACTACCACCCCCACTACCACCACCACCACACACACAAAGACCATTTCTTTTCTTTCTGTCAGTGCACAAATGTAGGTAATGCAGAACACACAAATATCACAAAATAATTGTTCATCATTAACATTGCTTAACAAAACAAACCATGCTTTACAGCTTCATTTTAGCCACTGACTAAACTGTAGTGCTGTGACTAATTTACCCACAGTCCTTACACTGCTGAGGTAGGGTTGCAGTTACTCTTGAAAGTAAAAGAAAGCTTACTGGACAAGGTAATGTACTGAATAATAAACATACAGACAGCCGTCGTTTTCTCGTTTTTGTAGTTTAATGCAAGTCTTCTCATTCTGCACTGCATTACTTAAATTCAAAAGCACTTGTTTACTCTGACTGAAAGCTGTAATAAAAAGCATCAGCTGTCAGTATCTGGGCCAAATGCTACAGAGACAGAGAAAAATAAGTAGATAATTTAGTAAAGTTGAAGAAGCGTCTCGTGACAAAACAGGTAGTATCATTACAATAAGTAGATGTGATGTTGTCAGTTTTCATTTCATCCTCAACATATGCATTTGGTTTTGAGTATTGGAACTGACTCAGCCATTACTACAGCTTGTGGTCACCAAAAAAACTATTGAGCTTAACCCTTACCCATAATACTTCTCTCCCAGTTACCTCAGATCTCAGTTTCAGCTTTTTGTGTCAGACATGGTTCTCCATTGCTCTTGAGCTAAGTGACAATTTTTATATTTTGAACCTTACTTATACTTTTTCTTACAGTCCTTTCTATAATATAACTACTTGTCTATCTGCCCTTACCCTTGTCTATACACTTTGGTGTATTTTATATTCCTTCTCCCTTGTTTTCCATTCTCAGTATTTTATATCTTCCTTTCACTCGTGTAATCATGAATATCATTGCTGATAGTACTTTCTTTAACTTTTCTTACTATTTAAAAAAATTCTTTTAAAACTTAGTTGTTTCTGTTGCTGTGTAAGGCCTCTTCCGTGTGTGTGTGTGTGTGTGTGTGTGTGTGTGTGTGTGTGTGTGTGTGTAGGTGTATAAAGCATACCGGTTTCAGCTAACAGCCTTCATCAGTGCTATAAAATCCATCAGGTCATCGCATATAAATACTAATCCAAATCAATCCCCTTGAGCAAGAAAATCAAATGTTCTTAATTACTCATTAATTACCAATAAATTGACTGAAACTGATTCTGCTGCTCAAAACACAGCTATCTCATATACCCTTATATATATGGTAATAAAGAGTTTGAGCACAATTTTATTCCAGATCATATTGTGATGTTAATAAGCCTTTTGTCCAATATATATATATTATATAAATATATATATTATAAGATAAAAAAATATTATTGGACAAAAGGCGTATTAATATCACAATATGATCTGGAATAAAATTGTGCTCAAACTCTTTATTACCATATATATAAGGGTATATGAGATAGCTGTGTTTTGAGCAGCAGAATCAGTTTCAGTCAATTTATTGGTAATTAATGAGTAATTAAGAACATTTTATTTTCTTGCTCAAGGGGATTAATTTGGATTAGTATTTATATGTGAAGGTCTGATGGATTTTATAACACTGATGAAGGCTGTTAGCTGAAACTGATATGCTTTATACACCTTTTGGTGTTTAAATTTATTATTTTCTCCTTGAATGTTACAATAAACTCAGAGTTTTATGGAATTTTTTCCAGTTTTTGTTTTTATTACTTAAAGCCTTTTAAGAGTGCTGGCTGCTGTATTTTTTGGATTCACTACATTTTGGGCCTGGCACCTTGCCATATGTGCGAAGGGATTGGATTCAGCTGTCTTTCTTGCTTTAAGAGATACCAGAAATGTGGACAGAAAATTCCTGTTTCCGATGCACATTTACTCTCCATATACTGTTTTGGGCCCATCCATCTTCAGGAGGACTGCTCCATCTGTCACTTGTTCAGTCATAGGGCCTTAGTGGATAGGAAGAACAACTTAATTCTTAAAGGGCTTCTACCATATTCTTTCAGTGAGGCCATATCTGGATTGCAGATGTTTAAAAGCAAAACTGATGTATGTTCTCCTTCTTCATCTTCTACCTCCACCAGAACTTTGGAAAAGACAAAAAAGAAGAGTTTATTGGTGCCAGTATCCTCCTTGGCACTGACTTACAAAAAAACTAAGTCTTTGCTTCCTCCAGTTTTAATGGAACTGACTGACATTTTACCTTAGTCCTCAGTTCCAAAGGATTCCACTGAACTGAGTTCATTGGGTCTGAAAAAGTCTTTGACATCAGAAAGTTGTTTGTTTGTCTTTTTGGCTTTTCCCGGTTAGGGGTCACCACAGCGGAACTCTGGTCTACTAATGATTGGCAGTAGATTTTTTTTATGGTGCTGAGTTGCCAGCCTGATGTCCAACTTTCAATGAAGGCATACCCATTCACGCATGTCTTTCGAATGCCACTCGACCGCGGGGAGGACATATTGTTTCATTGGCACTGAAGTTATAGGTGCAGGAGTCTCCCTTGGTGCAGACCACATCAGCCCCAAGCAAACAACCTGAAGATTTCTGCATGATTACTCTACCTAGAACATCCTACTCCACTTCCTTTGATCCCTTTTCAGAAAAGTTGCCTTTACCCTTCCTGAAAAGGCTAAACTTGCCCTGCATCATTTCCTTCAGTTCCACTAAAAGTCTAACCAAGGATGATGTGGAGAGACTGGTGAATAAGATTCTCTGGGCAAGAGAATTGACAGGGTCCACTTTGCCTCTGGCCCCTATGGGTCTAGAATCCAAGTCTTCTTATACAGCACCAGCACTTCCTCTTCTAACTTCTACTTTAAACTTCAGAGCCTTCGGCTCTAAGCCATCTGGTGCCAACTGTATTGGAACCGGAAATGTCCTTATCTACGGAACTCTCTTGCTCTAAGCTCTTCTGTTCAGTCAGACCTGGAGACCACTCAGAGCCCTATCTGTCCTGTTGGCTCCAAGGCACCAGAGTGAACCCATATATTGTTGGAGCCTTATCTGCACCTTGGGGCCTCGGCATGGAAATGTTCAGCTACGGCTTCAGTCTCAGGAGATGTCTCCTTGGAGCGGGGAGTGACTACGGTTCTGAGACAGCCTTTCTTGATTCCAGGGCTCCCTTTCCTCTTTGAGTGGGCCAGCTTTTGAGGTTATGGAGAGAGCCTTGACTACAGCTGTCAGTCAGTTGGCCCCTTCCATCTTGGAGCAGATATCCCTTGCCTTCCTCCCATCTGGATATTCAACCTGTGCCTCCACTGGGTCAGCAGGTGCTGAAACCACAGGATTCCCAAAAGGGAATTCTCTCTTCTTCTGATACATCCCCAGATCATCCCACTGAGGAGGTCTCTAAGAAGAAAAAGTGCAAGAGGAAGCACTTGGATTCCCCAGAGGAATCAACAACACAAACCTCGATTAAGGGGAAGGATCCCCAAGGTCACCCTGGATGATGTTTCCTTTGGAGACATCCTGGAGATTCTAAAGCATAGGGGTGATGGAAGTCCCAAAATGCTTCCTCTGAGGAGTTGGTGTAACTGCAGGCTTTTGGCACTCATCCACATACCTCTTGGGTGACTCTGCCTGCTAATGAACTCTTTGATTTGGTCTCTCAATGAGCATGGGAGGCCCCTGATACCAGTGAACCTATCCCCAGGAGACCTGACAAAATTATTACTACTCCAGAAGATAAGCAGTTCTGGTCTAAGGGTTTAGCTGTTGATGCCATGGTCATAGTGGCAATAACTAAAAAGGAACTAACTGAAGAGAGTTCCTCTATCCATCCACCTAACAGAGAGTCTCAGTTGATGGATAGATTTGGGAAGTGAGTCTATGCATCATCAACCTTTGCACTAAGGTCCTTGAATTTTTTGGCACACTTTACCAGACTGCAAAGGGATCTAATCAAGGAGTTATCAGATACTCTGTCAGGAGCCATCTCTGAGGAGGTCCAAGAAAGAGTTGCTTTCCAGTTGGCTACCTTAAAATCTGTATCAAACTCATCCATGGGACTCATTGCTCATGCAGTCAAAGGGATGGCAGAGCTGTGGGTTCAGGCTTTGCCATAAGGAGACACGCCTGGATGTGCCTGGATGATTTTTGTGGAGCCATTCAAGTCTTCATTCGTCAATGCACCCTTTGACAGAGTTTCCTTATTTGGCCCAAAGTTAAAGACACATTATCCAGCTGTGAGAAAGATGGAAAGACCCTTTCTGCTGTGGGGTACATTTTTCCACTTCTCAATGACCATTCTCTAGAAATCAGAGAAGCAGTGGGAAAATGTGGTTCAAGAAGTCCTAAGGGCCTTTTTAAGACATATGTTGAGGGAGTTCCCCCACGGGCAGAGGGGGGAACTTTAATGGAAGATGCTGTCCATGTGGCAGAGGTGTCCTGCGGAACCAGGGTTACACAGATTCTTTCTATGGCAAACCCTTCCAGCGCTTCTGAAGGGAGGCCCAATTGTCTTCCTCTGGAGCTAGTTGGTGGACACCTACCCTTCCACCCCAAAGCCTGGTTACAAATATCATCAGATACCTGAGTGCAGAGGATCATTTCCCTATATTATACCATAACCTTTTCCCTTTCTCCTTTCACATGCAGAGGAATCCCTGATGTTCAACCCAGTCAGAGGGGACAGTTAGTTCTTCAAATACAAAAACTGCTAGAAAAAAGAGTCATCCAAGAAGTGCCACCAGACCATATAGAGTCCAGAACTTACTCAAGATTCTTTTTAGTGCATAAAAGACAGGGGACTGGAGACCAATTTTGGAACTAAGTTTGCTGAACAAGTCAGTTTATCAAACCGAATTCTGGATGGTCACGGTACATTCCATTCTTCCAGTTTTGGAAAAGGATGACTGGATGTGCTCAATAGACCTTCAGGATGTGTTTTACCATATAAAAATGGAAAAACGATCCAGAAGTTTACTTGACTTCCTGCTAGGGGCCAGTCATTATCAATTCAGAGTTCTGCACTTTGGCCTGATCACAGACTCCAGGGTATTCACCAAATGTATGGCAGTAGCAGCAGCTGATTTGTGACTGCAAGGATTCTGAGTGTTTCCACATTTAGACAACTGGCTTTTTACCACTTCGACCAGGCGTCAATTAATAGAAGCAAGAGATCATGTCCTTCAGACTTGTTCTTATTTAGGGATAACTATAAACTTAAAAAAATCACAACTGACTCCTAATCAAACCCTAGAGTTCATAGGAGTGACCCTAAACACAAGGACTTCCATAGCCTCTCTTCCCCCAGCGAGATTAGAGAAAATCAGAGTAAGGTCCAGAAAATAATCAACAACAGGAAAGTGAATGCACATCTAGTTCTGCAAGACTTTGGGTCCATGGCAGCTGCTATAACTCTAGTTTCTTTGGCAAGATATTACATGAGAATATTACAATGGCTGCTTGTGACTCAGTGGTCAATACTGTACCAACCCATTTCAGACTTGATTTCGATCAACAATCTGCAAAAGAGATCTAGCTTGGTGGATATACTCCAAAGAAGTTCTTCTAAGCCACCACTTTGTCCTTTCACAACCCAAGGCCATAGTGACTACAGACACCTCTAGACAGGGTGGGGTGGCATTATCTGAACAAAACTGTCCAAGGCACTTGGTCTCCCATAGAGGCCAACTTGCATATCAATGTTCTGGAACTGAGAACAGTGCTGTTAGTTTTGAAGTCCTTTCAATCTGCTCTCCCTTTAGGGACAATTGTGATTCAATCAGACAATATATTAGTGGTTTGGCACATCAGTAAACAGATAGGAACCAAATTGTGTCCCCTATGTCGAGAAACTCTCAGAGTGTGGCACTGGGTGATCTCTTCCAACCACTTTCTGTTAGCAACCCACATTCTGGGGAGTTCCCGTGTGATAGCAGACAAAATAAGTAGGTGTATTCTCCTGCCTCATGAGTGGACTCTCAGTCCAAAGGTGACAGAAAGGATTTCCCTTCTGTGGGGCCAGCCTTGCTGTGACCTATTTGCCTCTCACCTAAACAAGTGCAACAACTACTTTGCCCTGATTCCTTCCCTCTGGTGGAGTTACAGAGGGATGCTCTTATACACACTTGGCTCTCTGGACTTCTTTATGCCTTCCCCCAATTCCCCTGATCCCAAAATTTCTACAGAAAGCAATCAGGCTGAAGAGCAAAGTGATCCTTATTGCACCCTATTGGCCTTGACAGATTTGGTTCCCCTTTCTTTGGCCTTATCTGGTTCATCAACCTTGGATTCTAGACCCAGCTCCAGACCTACTGTACCATCCAGAAGGATTAGTCCATCTGAATATTCTGAACCTCAGGCTGGCAGCTTGGTTTCTCCAGTTCCATTAATAGCCAGGCAAACTATGCTTTCTTCCCTGGTCCAGCATATTCTTTTAGCCTCTCATAAACCATCTGCCTGTAAACTTTACACTAGTAAATGGAAAATGTTTACATTTTGGGCTCATGACAATGATACTGACCCCTTTTCAGCACCTATTAATAAAATTCTGGAATTTTTAGCTTCACTTTTCAATACAGGAGCTTCCCCTTATACCATTAAAATTCATCTTGCAACTATTTACAATTTTTATAATGGTTTTAAAGAATCCAATATGGTCCTTTTTTTTTTAAAAGGGACTCTCTTGCTAAAAATCCAATCTGGCTTCTCATCAGCTTTGCAAGGCCTTTTTAAAATGGACTCTCTTGCTAAGACCTCCTTTAAAAGACTTTACTCTGCCTTAGAATCTAAACTTGGAGTTGCAAGCTGTTGTTCAATCTCCCTTCAAGCCAGTGGCTGATTGTGATTTAAAGTTTTTATCACTTCTGATAGGAGGATTTCAGAAATACAAGCCTTGGCTTGTAACCCATCCTACATGATTTTTCTCAAAGACAGAGTTTCTGTAAGAACTAACCGTTCCTTTCTATCTAAGGTAGTCTCT